>NW_026924737.1:0-242235 GCF_032062105.1 Saccostrea cuccullata
GAGAAAGAAATCAAAATTTGTACACAAACAAAAAATCAATGTAAGAGACAAGTGTTTTTAAAGTATAAAACTTTTCATGCTTTATAAAGAAACTTAGATTACTTAGAATTGCTTAAAAATCTTTATTTACTTCTTACTGATAATGAAAAAGTCTCTGCCATACAAGTAGAACAAGAGGTATAACTCTGCTTTTATAATGTAATTAAAGAAGGTGAATTTTCTTGCTTAAAGATTTAATTATTTTTAAAATCCTCTTTAAAATTTATGATCATAGCTACACCTTATACTAGTAGATGCACAAATAAAAAGAAATATGATTTGAAAAGAAATCAGACTTTCAGTTTTCTACATTTGTAGGAAAAGAGTAGATAGCATTCTTTTTAGCTTATTATTAAATCTAGGTCTTTTTAAATTCAAGAATTGATACAGGACAAAATACCTCTCTCTGCATTCTTAACGATTAAATGATATATTTTTAGCTCTCTTTTTAAAAATAGAACTGTTTTCATGCTTTAAGTTTATAGTAAATTTCTAAAAAAAAAAAAAAAAAAAAAAAAAAAAAAAAGCGTCGGTCAAAGGATACGGGAGGTTTCAATACCTTTCCTGTACACAGGGTCATGGGTAACACAAATAATAAAATTGATTCATATAAGATTCATGTATAAAATAAATCAAGATCACAGTTAATTTCCCATGTGGTCTATGACAGTATTTGAAAAAAAAATCTGCCAAAGAAAACTAAGCAAATGGGCTGAATCTAAAGTTAAGGTGATTTCTCGTAATGTGTCAGAAAAAAGAAATGAATTGAAATTAATTAAATAAATTAAATATCCAAGACCTATATAAGAGAACCCTTCTAAGAGTTCACTGCAGTGTCTATTCGTGAACACGCTACCTTCCTACCTTTTACATGCAAATGACCCTCCAGACAGAGATATAGAAAACTGAGCTGGATTCTAAATCCTCAACCCCCCCCCCCCTACCAACACTGCCACCGATTTTTTTTCTGATTTAATATGAATGTGTACTATTTCCCTTAAGAAAGCTATTCTGATATTTTTATATAGATAGATATGCATAATTAAAAAGAGGATTTTTCAACAAAGAGACTTATCATTGTGTTAGCTTTCTTTTATGCACACCATAATATTCTTTCGAATATTAGTATGGAACGCCGTAACTGCATTATGTGGAGAACTTTTATTTCAATACCAGCATATAATGACAAAGTAGTAGCATATAATGACAAAGTAGTAGCATATAATGACAAGTAATAGCATATAATGACAAAGTAGCAGCATATAATGACAAAGTACCAGCATATAATGACAAAGTAGTAGCACATAATGACAAAATACCAGCATATAATGACAAAATAGCAACATATAATGAAAGTTATCAACATAAGGCAGTTATGGCGTTCTACAAATACATGCTTAAAGCCATACAAAGTCGTCTAGTAAACAAATTTCTTACTAATATTTCTTTTTTTTAGTTTACTTTATTTTATTTCTAAAAAAGAACAAAATCAAACTCAAAAGAAAAGCAAAACAGAAAAAAATATTAAAGAACAAAATTAAAAGAAATTTGTTCAATAATGCAAATTTGCATTTTATGTGCAAGTTTTACTTCTTTAATGAAGTATATATGTATGAAGATAAAGAAAAGTAACCAAGCTCAAACTTCCATGAAATTAGTCTAAATTAAGAATACAAACACAGTATTCTACAAACATCAGAGTTGGAATCAGGAACATTGAATAAGTGATCATGCCTTGTCGATAGGTCACACCTTGATTGGACAAACAAAAAATGGATCGCATTGGCAATTCAGTGTAAAAATAAGTATTGATGGATAAATCATTTTAAAAAGTATAAAACCATAAAGTGTATTTTATTACATTATTGTCAATGAATTGCTATTGGAAGAAAATAAATTTGCATCATTTTTTAAATGAAAGTTTTATATATTTAATTTGTATGTTGCTCAAGTTCATTTGAAACAATTAATATATAACACTAGATTTTTTCTTTTTAAAAATGAAGACCATCAAAGTACTCTTACAGTTCATGCATAAATTAATCAATTAAAATTATCCTTACAAGCATTTTATGGGAACCTTAACCTCGACAATTTTTAAAATCAATATTTTTAGCGTTAAACTTTTTTTACTGATACTTAATTATCTGTGTTAAAATATACTGATATTTGTAAATATTTATATTTCCAATGTCTTTGTCCGAGATAAAATTACAAATTGTAAATGTACTTTATTTTCCCATCAATGTATTGGCGCGGTTCCAAAATAACACGTGTAGGGTGGGGCAAACAGCTAGACGGAAGCAGGGCTTGGAGCACATGGATTGGCAAAATCAAAGCATGTAAAAATAAGGAATAACTTTCAGATTTTTCAATTTCATGATGCCCCGTGGGGATCCGGGTTAGAATAGGTCCTCAGTACCCCCTTGCTTGTCGTAAAAGGCGACTAAATGGGGCGGTCCTTCGGATGAGACCGTATAAACCGAGGCCTCGTGTCGCAGCAGGTGTGGCACGATAAAGATCCCTCCCTGCTCAAAGGCCCTGAGTTTGTAGCATAGGCCTAAAATTGCAGCCCTTCACTGGCAATGATGACGTCTCCATATCAGTGAAATATTCTGGAGAGGGACGTTAAACAGTATGCAATCAATCAATCAATCAATTTCATGATGATGATCAATCGATTGGCTTGCGCGATAATTTTATGCATAAACGCCCTCGGCGTTTATGCAAATTATCACGCAAGCCAATCGATTTATCACATCATGAAATCGAAAAATAAGACAGTTATTCCTTAAATATAAACAATTCGTCCGTACACACAGAGAACTAGGATTACATAAATAGAATTGCTTTTAATGTCTGACTTAGAATTATCACGGAAAATTAATGACAGTGTTATATGTATGTACTGACTTTTGGTAAGAAAAATATAGGGATAGAGAGAGGGGGGTCATAGAGACAGGGGAAGCAACAGAGAGAAAATGAAAGCGATAAAGACAAGAGAAAGCGATAGAATCATTTCATTTCCCAAAGATAATAAAATCATTTACAAGGGTTATTCAAAAAGTTCTGCAACTTATGTCATATCTTTTTTTTAGTTGACGTCATATATTATCCAAATGTGGTAAAATATTTTAACAAGAAATTCAAATGATTTGTATTATATTTTTAAAATATTTCGATCTATTCAAAACGTATCCAAAGTTGAAAAATGCAAAACTTGGATCGCGGAGCAAAATTTAGTAAGTTACAAAGAAAATACTGAATATTATCTGTAGTAATATTCTCTGTAAAATTGACAAAAACAAAAAAAAACCCTGGAAATTCAAATTAAAAATTGTAACAAGAATAAAAATTGTAACAAGATGACAAGGAGAACACGGCGGGTTTGACCGGTCGGCAGGGGATGCTCACTCCTCCACGGCACCTGAACCCACCTCCGATGTTTTGGAAGTCTGTGTTTGCTCAGCTCCTATATAATTCTGTATTGTTTTATGGATACTGATTACTGTTCGTTATCTTCATATGTTTCATCGATTCATATTCCAGATTATAGCATAATATTCTGCTTCGTTGAAAAGAAATCAACTTGAGAAGATTGATTGATTGATTGATTGTATATTGTTTAACGTCCCTCTCGAGAATTTTTCACTCATATGGAGACGTCACCGTATGCCGGTGAAGGGCTTCAAATTTTGACCTTTACTCTGCACTCAGGGCCATTGAGCAGTGAGGGATCTTTATTGCCAACGCCTACCGCTGACATGTTTCGAAGAATCAACTTTCACTTCAAAGAGCCGAGCGCATGGCGAAGGAACAGTTGCTACCAATTTTAACGACTAGGTCAGTCGCGGCCGAGATACGAACTCACGACCTCCCGATCTCGGAGCGAGCGCTCTACCGACTGAGCTACCGTGAAAGGTACCGGTACTTGAGAAGATAGTTCTCATTGAAAATGACAAAACCGATGACGTTTAAGAGCGTACGTCTGTCATGGATCAGCAGAAAACGATGCAATTTTGTGGTTTTACTTGGGACACTGTACAACTATATATTCAAGAAGTGGTGTAAATCAGAAACTAAAAATTTAAAGAACTTTTGGACAATTTGAAATCACAAGACTTTACAAAAATCAACAGCTTAAAAACTTACGACTTTTCAACTTTATACACAACAATTCCCCACGACAAATTAAAATCCAGGCTTTTTGATATCATTGACAGCTGCTTCTTCAACAAAAATGGAACTCGTAAATTTACTTAGTCATTGGTCATTTGAAAAATTATTTTGTTAAAACAGATTCTGATTGCATACATATAAGTACTCTGAAGTTGACATCAAGTATCTTGAGTTTCTGATTGACAATATCTATGTGGTTTTTGGAGACCAGGTATTCCAACAATCTTTGGAATTCCCATGGGTCAAATTGCGCTCCGTTATTAGCAGACTTATTTTTATATTCATATGAAACAGAATTTATGCAAAATCTTATGCGTGAAAAGAAGAAAACACTTGCTGTGGCCTTCAACTCGACATTTAGATATATCGACGACGTATTGTCAATTAATAATGATAATTTCCATTCCTACGTCGACGCGATATATCCTGGTGAGCTAGAGATAAAAGATACCACAGAGTCCGACACTTCTTCTTCATACTTGGATATTTTACTTGAAAAAGACACTAATGGTAATCTAACAACCAAGCTATATGATAAACGTGATGACTTTAACTTTTCTATCGTCAACTTCCCTTACTTATGCAGCAATATACCTTCATCACCTGCATACGGAGTACATATATCTCAATTGATTCGATACGCAAGAGCATGCTCTACGTATGAACAATTTCTTAAACGAGGTAAATTACTGACAAGCAAGTTGATGAAACAAGAATATCAACACAAAGTCATCAAAATTCATATACAATGACCTTGTCAGCAAATACAATTTATCATTGTCAAAACTGACGTTTTTCATACCAATTGTTAGTCCATTATTTATACACTGAATTGACGAATTTTTTCGTTATTTCCTGATCATGACAACGAGCACAAAGATTTCCTCCATGGCACCTGATCCCACCTCTGATGTTTCGGAGGTCAGTGTTTGCTCTGCTCTGATTTTGTATATTGTTTAATGGACTTTGAGATTAAATACTGTTCGTTATTTCCATATCCTTCTGAATAAACTTTTTAAATCTTCGAGGAATAAAATAATATTTTGCATGTGCACATATAAATATCTGAGTGATAGAAACTCTGTATCGGATTTGGACAGTCTGTGAAGAAATGATTTAACTGTAAAAGTCTAAACAAAAACTTGTAAAAGTTAGAACGTCATTGAAAGACAAAGGCGCTTCAGAGTTGCTGATTTTGTGAAGGCAGAATGAAGTAATAAAAGAAACTAAAATATTAACAAAGATCATTTGTTAATAAATAAATTTTTAAAGATTGTTTAAGGGGGGGGGGGGGGGTATTGGAGTATATTGTGTGACATGTATAGGGAAAGTATTTTTAAGAAATTCTTGACTGTGTTTTGACGTTACATTGCCGCTAAGTGTGCTCCGCGGGTACAAATTGATTTTGATTTAAAATGAAGTAAACGAATGAGACTTTACACATCAACAAAACAAATATTTTACATATTATATTGTGTCTATTTTAAATTTCTTGAAAGTAATAAAACGAAGATTAACATCGTCCACGATATTTTCAAACAAACCCTCGTATTTGAAAGTATGGTTTTAATTTCACTCACCGCGGTCAATCGAATTTGCTTTACTTATAAATGCGCACCGAGTACAGATAGCATCATCTGATCATGGCTTAATTAAAAACGAGGAAATGTGTATGGAAGTTTAAAAAAGTTCATAGAGACTGAACATTGTACAGCGTACGTGATAAGATCTACTGAGAAGCTTCATATAATTTGAACATGTGACCGACAAAGTGCATTTCCCCTCAAAAAACCTTGTTTTTTTTTTCTCTTAGTCAATCTTTCAGTGCGAACAGGCCAGAAGTTTATTTTAAGTGATTTTTTTTAAGTTTAAAAAAAATCAGTATTTTATTTATCAATTATTGCTATCTAAAGCATTTACTCAGAAGATGACGGCATATAATACGAATACTTCTGCAGCCACTGAAGACATTTAAGTTCTACAATTATTCTATTTATTTAAACGCGGAAGAAACAGTTACGAGGGTCGTTATACATATTCTTTATAGTTTCAATCCCTCAAGGCATTTTCTGTTACCCTTTCCGTGTGTCTTAGGTCTTTGTATCCATGAATAGAAATCCTCAGCATACTCATCTTTAGGGATGGCCTAAAGACACTGATGAATATCATT
Organism: Saccostrea cuccullata; assembly: GCF_032062105.1. NCBI lineage: Eukaryota > Metazoa > Mollusca > Bivalvia > Ostreida > Ostreidae > Saccostrea > Saccostrea cuccullata. Next base: position 6,389 of record NW_026924737.1, read on the forward strand.
TCCTATGACATATATGACATTGTACAATCTTCCTTTGATTGTTTTCATGTGTTTTGGGAATGAAAAATCTCACAGTGGATGCGATCAAGAAAATATGGGTGACTGAAAAGTCTTGTATACTTTCTTTTCTTCAAAATCTTATTTATTTCGCTAAGCGTATATGCAGCTGTGTTGTCAGGCACAAGAAAAAAATACCCTGGTTGCCGAATTTTCGACTTCCTTTTCAGGAAATCTGCTCAACTTTCTTTTGTGAAATTTGAAGATAAAACTTACCATTGTTAGTCCTCCATTTGGATGTATTAATGCTTTAAATCAAACTTTTTAAATGCACAAAAACAAATAAAACGTGTTTGGAGCCATTGCTTCTCTTTATCATAATTAAATGACGTCCTTTTCTTTGATCCCACACTTTTTATCCTTCATCTTATTTTACGGCTATAAAAAGTACACCCATACATTAAGCAAGTTTATCAAATCTTCTATTTTGTTTACATTTTTTTTCAAAATAGACCGTTGGCACATTTAACAAATGTTCTCTCTTGTGAGAAAATATGGCACATTTCTGAATGAAATATTGTTATATGTTTTTCTTTTGTCAGAATTCTACAAAATGCTGTGACGATTGAATTTTTAAAATCTTAACAATGTCTTCCCAAGTAAATAGAGCATTTTCAAATTTCATGTGGCACATAAAGTCGATATTTTTTGTGTCCCCGCAAATTTCAATTGACCACATTGGCTGTTATATTTGAACTCTCGGTTTTTTCTTCTGAATTATTGAATCCACCTGAAAGTATACAGCGTTAAAGATATTTCTATTTATAAAAGTCATATCTTAAAAATGAGGTTTTCGACGATTTATGTAAAAAGCACAGTTTTCAAATACGCTCTTATTTTCATTTTCTTGGCAGAGATCATTTATAAACAGTTTTCAGCTCAGTGTAGTGACCATGCTTTCTTTCTGTGTGAAGACAATATAAAAATTCGTGGAATTTTCTGTGTTTGGGAGCTCTTTAATAGAACTTTTCAAATATAAAAAAAATTAAATAAAATGCATTAATATTTATTATGATATACTGTGTATTGCATTACTTATTGAACGACCCTCGTAAACCACTTGATTTTCGCTACAGTTATCTTATCTGAAGCATCCGGTGAGTAATTTTTTATAAAGGAAGCACAACAAAACAATTAAACACTTTCCTTTTGAAGATATCCCCCACCATATGTAAAATCGTTCGTACCCAAAATATTTCAAAGCCAAAGTCAAAAAAGCTTTAAGACTCTTGGACAAGTAGAAAAAAAGGGAAAGTCATAAGGAGAGATGAAATGCGTAACAGTTCTTCCTTTGGTACAGAAGAAATCACCATCGACCTTGAGAGTTTTAACGACGCATACATCCAGCGAAGTCTGCCGAATACAATAGTGATCCTGTTTTTCCTGTTTGTTGGAGTGTTAGGAAACTCTCTCATTCTCTATGTGTATCGATTCCGTTTTCCACGATCCGATGGACGGTACTTCATCGGTGTTTTAGCATGTTCCGACCTTGGTTCTATAATTTTTACATCCGTATTAAATCTTTTACAGAACTTGACGAAGTATGTGTTTCCTGGAGATATAGTGTGCAAGGGCGTTTTATACCTTAGTTTTTCTTTCATTAATACTTCATTGTTTCTTTGGAACGTTATTGCTGTCCAGCGGTTTCGCAAAATTTGTCGGCCTTTTTCTTGGCAACTGACGCACCACTGGAGAAGATGGTGCATAGTGATCTGTGTTGGTTTTTCGTTCACATTTTATTCACCAGTTCTTTATTTTTATGGGATAAATGAGGAGGTTTTCACAAATGACAACATTACAGTATTTGTCTGTCAGCAAACAAAGACGCATACATTTGGAATGGTATTTTTTCAAGGAATAGGAGTCATTTTGTCAGTTTCTAATGTGATCGCTATCATAACTATATACGTCATCGTTTCTGTCAAAATCTTTAAGGTAATGCGAGGAGTCCAAAGAACACGCACAGAAAGCTTTAGAAGTGTGACTGACATCGCCACTGAGCAAAACCCTCCCAGAAGCACTATTTCAGAATCCCATACCGCCGCTCAAAAATTAGAACACACTATTGCGTTTACATTCATGACAATTCTTCTTATGGGTTTGCTTTCTTATGCTCCTTCACGATATTTGTTGGTCCACGAGACTTTAGATCCAACGTTTTGGGACAATTTGGATTACAGTAAATTTAATTTCTATCTATTTCTAAGAAGGATATATGTTATAAACCATTCTTGTAATATCTTTATTTACGCAATATTTGATACCATGTTTCGAAAAGAAGTAAGAAATCTAATCGGGGTGAGCTCTTTTTAGACTTTGAAAAACAATTTTAACAAACAGGTGAAATGAACACATTGTGAATATTTGCATCTCAGAAGTTAGAATATGAAGCTAAATGACATTCTGTTACAGGTATCAGTTGGGATCCTAAATCTATGATTGTAATGAAGAACAAGGTATCCTTCAGCAACATCAAAATAAAATTTTAAATCTTTATCCTTTAACATTCTTTAGAAAAGACAAAAAAAATTGTTTCTCTCTCATTTTTTTTTTTACATTTCCAGGTAAAAAATATAGAACATTCTTAATTTGGAACTTTTGAATTTGTATAAATATTTCAAATATAATAAACAATGCAGGAAAATACATCTCTGTATTTTTTAATGTTGAGTGATACATTTCTAGCATTGTTTTTTAATTAAAATATAATTGCTTTTATTTTTATATCAATAGTGAATTTCTAAAAGGAGGTCGATCAAGGCGATGGGTGCGAAGTTTCAACAGTGTCATGGATTATGCAAACAATTAGATTTATTTAAATATGATATATCTGTAAATAATCAAAATGCTTATTTTTTCATATGATGTTTTGATTGTCTTGTCTTACAATACTTTTTCTAAGTTTTGGGGGAAGACTTATCATATTTTACGTAACTGCTAATCAAAGCTTGTGAATCTGATCCCCTTCTTGTTTGTTAAATTGTTCACATGTTTTGTTTTCCAATATCTCGAATTTAACCGTGCATTTTAATAAATGACGTTATTTTCAATAAATGTCATGTAAATAATTTTAAATAAATATTTCATGAAAGTGAATTTGAAATAAACCTTTGTAAGAGATTACATCATCAATACACAGAACATATATTTGAAACTTATACAAAATTAGCAAAAACAAGCTGCGGTGAGCTTGTCTATAAGCATAAGAATACATAAATGCTTTTGCGTGGTAAATTTCCCTATGGTTTACGACAATATTTTTTAAAAATGCTGAAGAAAACTAAGCAATATTACCTGAATTAGTCGAATTTTAACTAAAGGAGATTTCCTAACCTGTGTAATAAAAAAATAAATGTATTGCCTAATTGTCCAGAATTTATAATAGAACCTTTGTAAGAGTTTACTTCAGTGTATATGCGTGAACACCCTACATTCCTACCTTGTGCTCTATCTTCCAGATAGAGATATAGAAAACTGACTTTTCCCGAAATCCTCCCCAACCATACCCTCCACATTTTTTCTGATTAAACATTTCCCTCAAAAATAACTTTAAAGATATTTGCTGATAAAAAAAAAAGTGAAGTTAGATATTTGTAAATTATAAAATGTTTGGAGAAAGCGAAAAGTATTCAATCTTAAAGTTCTATAAACAATGCCAGAAAAAAAGAATTCAAATTAATCTCATATTCGTTAAGCAAGAACTACACTGTAGTCTAATGAACATATGCGCGGCTTAAATCCCGCGCAAGCACAGGGAATGACGAAATATGTCAAAATCCCGCAGTTTGTTTTGGAACATAAATAGATAATTATAAGAAATACATCCCCTTGTTTTGCTCTTTTCCCCTTTTAAATATCAATTTCATGAAGAAGCATCTTCTTCTTACCTACTATAAAGCAACTTTATAAGGGCTCCACTCTGCGGGTGCCCTATAGTGATCAGTCTGTCTGTCCGTCCGAGATCTATTGTCCTTATTCACATGTCTTCTCTCTCCATGGCCCAATCTGGCTCATACTTCACCCACAGAATGTCTTTGGGTGAAGGGTGTCCAATGGAAACTGCTTTTAGGTCTAAGGTTAATGTCATAGCAGAATTATTTGTATAATCCTTGTCAGGAGCATATCTTCTCTCCTCTTAGTCAAATGTGGCTCATACATCACTCACAGAGTGTCACTGGTCAATGGATGTGCAGTGAATTTAAACAAAAATTTCTAGGTCAAGGGTCAAGGTCAAAAATGGGCTCGCTGTTTAAATTCTTGCCCAGAGTATTTCTTTCTTCTCCTTGGCCCAATCTTGCTCATATTTCACCCACACAGCGCCCTTGGTTAAAGGATGTGCAGTGACCTTGAATCATGTAATGAAAATGAAAATAGACGTGATTTACAATTATTACTATGCTAGTGAAATCTAAATACATATATAGTTTACCGCCATCGCCTTATAGCTAATGTAATTCTAGAGGATTAAGCAGAACTCTTGTGCAGTTGTTTCGGAGTTTAATTGCAAAAATTATTTATTTATAAGTAAAGATAGATAGATTTAATTGAAAAGAGGAATTTTCAACTAAGAGAATTAGGTTAACTTTCCCTTATGCGGCAGAGATCTCTTAACAAATTTCTTACTTTATTTTACTTTATTTCTGAAAAAAGAAAAAAAATAAGCAAAACAAAAATATTGTACACATTTAATAAAAATAATTTTTCCATAATGTAAATTTGCATTGTATGTAAAAGTTAAATTGATCAATGAAATATGAAGGTAACAAACGGCAATCAAGCTGAAAAGTATATTAAATCAATATAAACCAGGAGCAGTACACTCACAGTCTTCTTAACACATAGGAGTTTGGATCAGGAACCTTAGAGAAGAAGGCATTCCTTGTCGACCGGTCACAAACATCTTGTGCTCCTTGTCATGATCGGGCAAACGAGATATAAAATGCATTATGCAATTCACTGTGTTTAGAATAAATCATACAAATTATAAAATAATTATAATTATTTGGTTTTATTATTATCAATGAATTTTTATAAGAATGTCATATTTTACTTTGTTCATTTTTGTTTGTGTTTTTTTTTCTCTTCCTTTGTACATTCTCTTATTACCATTATTTGTTATGTACCTTGACCTTAATGTAGGGAGAGGGCTAAAATAGGCAGAGCCTGCTGCCCAATCCTATTCACTTTTACATATGTGAATAAAATATTTTGCATAGTACGAGGGCTGTTCAATAATAATGACCTCGGTGCTGAGAAGGCAACAAAAAACGCTTTTCAATTCTTTAGCCTTAATGATTTTACTTAAATATTCTTTTTTAATTGAAACACATGTCTGTAACATTTTTATCCAATTTCTGATTGTTTTTAAACACATCTTTGAGCACTGCCCTTCGCATACTGGAATATGGCAGATCCTATGATTTCCTTGACTTGTTTCTTCTTTCTTTTTTTTCCAAGTTTGGAAAATGAAACAAGTAAAGGGTGAAAGATCTGGCGAATTTTGTTGATTTGACTTAAGAAATGAATGTAATATTTTTTTCTTTTGATCGATGTATCAAGGAAAATATTTGGACGGAAAACTTCATCAATGCGCGTAGCACATTGATAAAGTTTTCCATCAAATTTTTCTTTGATACATCGATCAAAGGAAAAAATATTACATTCATTTCTTATCATCTAATTAATGATTTTATGACATAATATTAATGATTTTAAATTTATTAATGTCACTTTTCTATTAAATTTTCAAAAATGAATACATCACAACGTTAATGAAATATTAACGAAAAAATGATTTTAGATATTTACAGTTCTTTTACACAAAAAACTTACCTGTTGTGTTATCCCAATGGGTATATTTTCTAAGTTCGGAAATGTAAAAAAGGGAAGCTATTATATCCTAACAGTTCTAGGTCACAGAAACTTTGGATTTCATTTGCGCATCTTTTCATCTGAATTTCAAACCGAACATATAAATACGTATCACAAACTGTCAATGCTGTAAAACCTGAAAGAGTCTGCTGCCGACTGTTTAAGATTAAAAGAATTCCGTCCACGTTTTTCTCAATCATTCGTTTCCCAGGATTTAACAAATCAACGGTTTTCCCCGCTTTTAATTGGTAGCATAAAAACATTTCTTCCGAGTTCTGTTGTTCATACCAGATATCTTAAAGTCAAAAACATAACAAAATTATGCTGATTTCATTCCTTCTTTCCCAAAGCTGTATTGTTGTTATGCAGCATATATGATTTGCTCAGCAAAGGAGGATAATTCAAAAAAGAAACGAAAGTAGAAAATAAGTCAGAAACGTAACGGACAGGTTTCGAAATTCAGGAAAATATTTATTTATTAAAGTTAAAGTATTTAATTATTCCTTCAAAAAGTAATCTGGAAGCGGGAATATACATGTAAAGACTGCCAAAGTAGTTCCGGCTGCTTAATGCAAGCAAACTCTTAATTTTATTAATGCAGTTATCAAAAGATTTTTTTATCCAATCAGAATCAAGTATCTTATTGAAATTAAATGATAAAACATTAACTCTCTGTTTATCCTTAAAACTTCTTTACTCCTCGTGGCCTATGGGATTGGACGTTGTCATGACGAAATTTAATGTAGTGGTTTCCTGATTTTGGTCAGGAAATCCTCTCATAGACCTTTCGATTTTTTGGGGGCAAAACTTTGTTTTCTAGACTTCTCCAGAAAATGAACTGCCTCCCTGAATAAGAATTTGAACAGCAAGATTTAACATTTAAGAAAATGACATATAAAACTATTTTTGTGCTTTTTAAATACTTTGCTTTTTTCAGACCTTGGCTGTTTTTATCGAGTGTATCTTATTGTAAATTTGTTTACAGGGTTTAAAGCAATGAAATCAAGTTTCACTATCTGTTTGAAGTTCAGACAAACGTGGATAACTTTAATTTTTGATTTTTTAAAATAATGTTTTAGATATTCTTACACGCTGTTGTTTTCACTAATTTTTTTAAAAATAGGGTGACCATTGAGTACCAAGCTTTCTTTACTGCCAAATGTTTCTTTAAAACATTGTAAACTACCCCCAAAATGATGCCTATCAATTTTGCTATGTGTCTTAAATTCAATCAAATATCATCAGTGATTATTTGTTGAATTTTTGCAAACATTACATTGGTTGTTGTAAGTATTTGTCGCCAAGGACGGTACCCATTTTTAATGCCCATTATATCATTTTTGTTCATTGAAATCTACCTGCTCATGTGTATATAAAACAGGCATTAGCTTCTGTAAATTTCACATATTTCAGGGGATATTTCTTAAGGATTCTTAAAGACTTTTACAGCAACTTTCATGAAGCGTTTAATTTCGCTCTTGTTAACTGATTCTTTACCATTCATTTTTAATACAGTGACTCTCGAATAGCCCTGGTTTTCCAGCTTCTCACAATGAAACTATGTGATGAAGTGGTCAAATAAATTGTAATCAATTCATTAAAGATTCAATCATGAGAAAAAGTCAAGCTTAATGTCATATGATTTCTATATTGTATGTCATAGGGCTAATGACATTATTTATTGAAAGCCCTCGTACACATTCGCATATTTTTTTTTTATTTTTAATTTCTTGTTTGTATAAACTTGAATAAAAAAATACTTTTTTTCATTTGAATTACCCAATACCTGTACTGTCTTGTGAGATTCCATTTCAATTTGTGTCTTATGTTTAAAGATTTTTGGAATTTGACCATGGGTCCATAATAATCCGTAGATAATGGTGATCCAGCCATATGCCTTGGATTAATGAAATCCTGTTTACTTCGCAAACAAACCAACATTGTACTCCACGTTACTTTGTAACTGCAGGCAAATGAAAACGATGTATTTGTTACAAAGAATCATGCTGTGAATTTTTCATGAAGTTTATCAAAACTATTTGTGTAAAAGTTTGGTTTTGTAACTTCACATTGATATTCAGATATGAAACAAGTACAGATTCTTTGTACCAGCTTACAGTCACGGACTCAATTTGCAGATCGACCTTTTACACGAGAAAACGTTCTGCAATCAATGTTTCAACTCCAAACTTTTAATGGTTAAAGAAAAGAATGTATTAAGTAAATTCATATTAATTTTGGCTATAAAAATGCTGAGGTCACCTTTAGTGCAGGCTGAACTTTTTCAAACTTTCTTGAAATGTTAGTTTAATATTCTGTGAATATCATAGTAACCATTATTTCGTCAAAAAAGCAAAGAATCGTATTTTAGTTTTCTTTCTCGTTTATCGTTTTACTTCTTAGTTTTACATAAAACACATATAACTATGTGTCAAGGACTCAGGATTTAAAACAAAGAACACTTGTCAAGATACCATAAAAATTGTAATTTAAAACGCTGATCAACAAAATCCTAGATAAATTACAATGATATTTTTTTCCAAATTAAAAAAAAATATTACGATTTACACAAGATTTATTTTGGGTTGTTGAGACAGAGACATTTATTTAACCATTTTTGGTTGTATAATTAGAATTTTAAAAAAAAATATTGAAAAAAAAAGGTTTAACACATATACACGTGTATGCCTTATTTTTTTTTGTCTGTTAGAACTTATTACGCGTATACATTCCTATCCTGGAATCCCACCACACAGTTGATCGGGTCATTTATACCTTGCAGTACAATTCCAGCTGTTCGTCAACTGAGATTACGTCAATCTAGAATGAAAATTTGCCAAAGTTTACAAATATTGGAATAACTTATCAATCTATATCCATTTAAGTGTAGTATACTTGCCACAACAGAAAACATTTTTCCTCACAGAAACAACAATATTCTTAATGTTAATCATCGAGTTTTCTTTCAATGGACAATAAGCCTACGTATTTGATTTGCTTTGTAGGTATCAATAAAGGGTTATTGAAAAATGAAAAAATTTCACAATAAAATGGTCATTATACATGTATACATTATTTCCTTGAAAAAATTCACATAATTATATATCTGCTTTTGCAATTGTGCGGTTTCTTTTTTTTCAATGAGGATAAATTTTTTTGTTCATTCTGATTTCACCACACAGGGCTTATAAATCTTAAAAGTTTAAGGGTTTAAAAATTTTGATAATTTGCTTCATCATTGTTTAATCATTGCATTAAATTATTTACGTCATCACTTTCATAAAAAGGCAAGTAAAATGCATATCAATAATATTTGACATTTAAACAATTGAATTTTAGAGAACCAATTTTCCCCTCATAATATGTAAACAATTAATCATTTTCTCCTCAAATTGGGGGTCTGGGTACAGGGATTGGCTATGCCTGCATGGGTGTAAGAAAAGTGATTGATTAATAGTTGCCTTTACACTTGTAATTAACTCTTTGCCACGAAAACCGAAGAGGAAATTTTGAGTTTTTAAAATCATTTTTAAATGTTAACTCCATTTATTTAATTGAAGATGTTGGTAGATATATAGAATTTAAGATAAGACATTTTTTTGTGAATCTACACATTTTTATTCTTAGGCATTGTCTCTCAGAAAGGAATCAATTTCAAATGCAATTAAAGGGCACAAAGAAAATGTATTATGCATATATTGAAATTCATCCCGGCCTAGAAAAGCTTTGATTTCATGCGCTTCGTTGAACTGATAGAGAACTTCTGAGGATTGTTTGTAATGCAAGTCAAGTGGACACTCTTGAGAGAGAGGAAAAGTCGGCACAGCGAGAAGAATGTTTAAACAACGATGTTTTACATACCAACAATCCCCCGACATAGGTCCTAGATATTTGACTAAATGCGACACGGGAGGCCTATTTATTTCAAAATTAAGTGGAGTTGAAGGTTTCGTGTGCTACTCTTGAGATGCCATAATTGAAACTGTCCGTAAGTCATTTATCAGCGAGGAAAATCGGAGTACATCTTGAGACTCCTTCCCTGTCTCTTTTCTCAGCTCACAGTGCTAAGAATATAGGAAAAGTAGCGGTAGCCATTACACTCGAGCGGATTTTAATGGAGTTAATAAACTTTCATGTTCGTCATCATTAACTTTGAAAGGTGCCAAATGTACAGACACTTACCATCTTTTTTAAGTCTGGGGTCCATCGTGTTAAATAAATCAGCTTTATCGGGAATAATCTGATTTTATATTATTTTTTGCAATGTAATTGTGTCAATTGAGCATTCCAGGGGTGTGAGAAAAACTGTTAAAGTTTGCCAAAACCGATAAGATATCTATTCAAAAAGGAAAATGTTAAATATGTTAAGTTTGTTGTGAAGTTTAAAACAGCAAAAGTCATAAATATCAAAATTAAATTGTGCTTTATTGCTAAGTAAAACATTTATAAAAAAAAATTAAATCAAATAATGCTACATTTCATAATGTTCCTTATAACTCTGATTTCTGAATAACCCTTTATAACTTTTTTACATTCACGGTTTAAATTTGTTGTTTTTGGATATTGTACATTTTAACTTACATTTTTGAGACATGGCAAAAGTAAATAGATATAAATTAAGGATGTTTGTTTCACTTCAAATTTTAAAAGATGATTAATTTGTATTGTATGTTTCTTACCTTTTGTTTCATAATTCATTGGCATTATTAAACAGGAAAAGTTATTTCATCTTTTGTTAATTTTATTATATATTTCCAATATTATTCATATGATATATTCGATTGGCCTATTCATTTTAATACGAGAGTGATTTTGAATGACCATCGAGATGGCTTCAGCTTTTCCATCTTCAACTGTCCCTATTTATGTAGTAATATTCCAATATCAACTGCTTATGGTGTTTATGTCTCTACACTTACCCTGAGTACAATTATTTTGTAAGCAAGGATGATGATGTTACAAGGATTTCAACAATCTCGTTTAAAGAATTTGAAAATCTTATGGTTGCTTTCATGAGATTGCTAGCAAACATAACTTATCATTGGGTCGTATTTTGCCTGACTTTTGGCAGTTTTTAAAGAATTTGATTTGTACTTAATTTGACTATGGATAGTTCCATCTACCTAATTATTCAAAAGGGCCCAGGACTGGTGTGACCAGTCAACAGGGAATGTATATTCCCCCTATGCATCTGATCCTACCCCTGGAATTTTCGGGGGTCCATGTAATATGCTCTCTTTACAAATCTGTGTTGTTTAACTTCATCTTTTACATTATTCTGAAATGTGGAAGTTTTCCATCCAAAAAAGGCAGCAGATGATTGAGAGGAAACCCAGATACAGAAACAAGATATTTTTTATTAATGAAGAATGAATCAAATGTTTTAAAGTTAAATTTTTTTTGTATATATTTTGTGCTATAGTCTTTTAAGGGTTATTAGTTTAAAGTGTGGGATACAGTAATGGGGAATCAATATCTAAAAATGTAATAAGATTGTATTTCGATCTTTTCCTTATACTAACTATACTTAAATTAATTAAATAAATATATCGGTGCATTTACAACCAAAAATTAGTAACATTTCAAAAGTACACGTAAATAAAAAAGTTGCTGCTTATGCCATATGATATAAATAAAATACTTAACTTCTCCCCTAAAGAACGTTGTCTAGATATCATTTATTTGTACCTCTTTCTGAATATAATTGTTATCATTAAGGAGAATAATTGAAGAGTCTTCTTAAACTTGTAGAGTTTCTAACTAAAGATACATATTTGTCAAGTGAATTTTGTCTAAGTTTATGATATACTTTCCAAACATGTCTCGTCGCCTAAACTGCTACAAATCCTTACAGCATTCATTTGATAACCCCAAGTAGATCTCATTATTTGGCAATAAAAAATAAAATGTAATGGTATTTAGTAAGAATAAAAAAATTATATAATTAGAGATAAAAAATTACTTCTGATGTGAAGTTTTTGAAGATACACGTTTCAGCAAAACTTTGCGCAAGGGGGTTCGGGGACAAGAGCATCCATGAAAAAAAAACACGATGGGGCGGAAGCACCGTCTGCATTCCGCCATTGTCGATCCCAGGGATAGAAATCAGATCGTGTATGTGGGTGTTTGTGTGTGTTATTTAAAATGAGAATTTTAATAAAAAAAAATTGTTCTATATCATCGGGAAAACTTTGACTAAATTTCCTCTTCTGAATTATAATCTTTAGTATTCTATATATTAAATCAATGTGCTATTGGTTGAAATTTAGCGAGGAAAGAAGAAGTGGAAGTCTTCCGCAGATTTTGGTAAGTGATTTGTCAATGCATGTAATTTTGAACTTTTGATTTCCCAGATGTAATTGTGGTGAAGAAAACACCATCTTTACCTGCAGTATATGAAGAATGTATATCTATCTATACGTTGACATACCAAAATACATTGTTAACATCATAAAACACAAGCAACTCACCGGATTGTTTAAAATATTTATTTCAAAATTCATAACATTTCAAGACAAACTTTAAAAAAAGGGGGAAAATTCAATACTTCAGGATTGCTTCCATTAGATTTGTCTGTACTACTAATATACAGTGTATCATAACGTTCCTCACGTCCTTGCGAGACAAATTGAACTGATAAATACCTAATTTAGTTTTTTGATCGCACCAGTTCTTTTGAAGTAAATTTGAAAAACAAACATCACGAGTTTGGACCTTTTGTTTTAACAACATTCCTCTATTTGTTGACAAGAGAATTCACTTTTCACAAATATTTCTCATTATTTGTCAAAATGTTTTTATCTTTAACCTGAAACGGGTGTACAAGTCTCTGCTGAGAAAATGATAGATGATGATAATTTGATAACGTCCACTTTTGTGTTTGTTTTAATAATATATTTCCATTCAAGACTAGAGAAATCCATTACCTATCATCACGTGATGTAGATATGGGCGGGCCAATGAAAGTGATCCACAGGTTTTTGCTGTTTTTGGAAGAATCAACAATTCGTTAATACATTTGAAACCAAGAAGAGATAAAATGCTAGACCCTAAGATGTCACAAAAGCTAATTTTGACTGACGGATAGTGAATGATTACATAATACTTTTTTTCAGCAACATAAAAAAATACTTGTGAATTTTTTCATAAAAGAAAAAGCCCCCGCGACACATTTACAACTTTTGTCCTATTCTGGATAGAACAAGTTGATTTTGCGACTTTATAGAATTAGGTATCACTTACCAAAATGAGATTCCAAACAGTATTTTCCTGGATAATGGTGTCCCTGTTCATAGTTGTCAAGGCGTTTTATCCGAACAACCTTGTGCCATTTTTGTCAAATGAGGACTATACACACGAAAGCATCACAGAGGAAGGGATAATGCAAGTTTTCCAAGAATTATGGAATCAGTCTACCAGCAGCTTCCTTAGTCAAAATAACCGAGGTAAGATGTAGATTTCAAAATTAGAGAAACATATTTTCGACTCTTTAAAACATTTCTTTATCTTACATTCTGAAATTCCTGTTTTTCAATGTTTTTTTTGAATTTGTAATGACTGTTTGCAACTGTATTTTATGTAACGATAAGAGAAATTTTAAATATAACATTCCAATTTCAAACAAGACATACAAAGAAAAGCAAATATGCCTCGGAATTTATCTGTTATATGTTAATCTGAAATTGCCTAGATAAAGCGATTTATCTCTTTATTCATACATGAAAAGTCGAAAGTAATTAATTTGCTAAGATCTAGGCAATTACATGATTATATGAAATGTATTAAGGACACATAGGTTACCTGACGTCTGGTTTCACAATAATAATGTTATGGCTTAGGGTTGATCGGGTGTGTTATATAAAGACTTGCACTTTGGAATATGGAATATGATAATTAACTTATTCGGGTCCAAGATGAGATAAAATGAATATGAATGTTAAGTATATAGGAATGTAAAATCATTTTAAGCAAACATGGAAATAGAAACATTCTTATATAATTGGCGCGTTTTCTAAGTAAAAGAAGTAAAAGATGACGAAAAGATCATTAAAAGTATTGCGTCAGCGTATGATTGGATTCTATATATAAATTTTCAAACGATGGGCTACAATGCGTGCTATTTATTTATATAATAAGGATTATTTCATTGATTAATAAAAACATCATTTTATTTTATATTGTTGTTTGATAAATAAGGTATTTTTTAACCATTATGCCTTTACGGAAATGAAGATTTCTACCACTACATGTTTCTCTTTTCAACAAAAAACCCAACGCCACGAATCCCAAGGTCAAGATATATTAGAGATATCTGTAATCCGAAGAACGTCCTATACATCAATATAAGTCAAACTCAGATGCACGACAAGAACATAATAACCTATAAAACCCTCTTCAAGTGACGTGAAGCAACATTGGAAATCTCGACCATGGAAAAATCAACTTCAAATTAATAATATCTGGATTGAATTCACAGCTATTTTAAAAAACATCCTTGTCTATAGCCGTAGACTTCGGGGTCAGATTGAAAGGGGGAGATTGAAAATTATTTCTTTTTCAAAATCTTCTGAGATTAAAGGGAGTGGAAAGGATAAAATACTCAAAACATTAGTTTAAAAGACTTCACATAGCATTTGTGTGTGAGCATGGGTTGGGAGGGGGTTCTTGTGTTGCATAAAATATTGCAATACTGAAACAATTTCACTAAGATGTTCGTATAAACTTTTAACGTAAATATGTTGAAGTGTTCAAACTTTTATTTAAGTATATATATATGTAATTGCCTGTTGTATGAAACATAACGTCCATGATTCATTCTTTAAAAGGGGACTTGATTTTATCTACTTTTAAGCCTTGCCGTGTTTCACTATCAGCAAAGACAACTGAAGTACCGTGTAGACTAGAAGTAAAAACAATGTCAAATAGATTCAATAAAATGTACATGGACCAGGCAAACAAGTCGGCAAACATAACCCTTTGTACAAGGGATAGCAAATAATTCAGGAAAATATTTAAGATAAAACGTTTCATGTGTACTTAATTGCTCTGTGTTCATATCTGTGCAGTTTTAGTTTCAAAATTTTCTGTTTTGATAACGACATCTTAAAGTTAGGTGAAAATAGCGTGTTTTGAAAAATGACAATATTTTAATAAATGCCACAGTTGTGGAGTTTTAAAATGATTCCCCATGAAGTCCAATATCCTTTTACACTTCTTCCCCTCTCAATTAAACTATTACCTAATATCTAACAATCATATCTGCAAGTCATATATGTTTGATCGATTCCAACTGTTTGCATCTTATCTACCGCAGTATTAAAAAAAATACAAAATGCTCATCCGTAGACATTATGTTGGTTTTTGGACCAAGAATTTTTCTAAAGTTATTTTCTGAATTCATTTGACATTCGTTTTCAATAAAGTAAACAGAAAAGGAATGGGGCTGAAATATTTCGTTACAGTTACTGAAAGAAATAGGGATAGGAAGAAAATCGAATCAAATTTATTATTATCAAATACTTATTTTCTGGCTCCAAGTGAGGTTTAAATGTACTTGTGGTTTTATGTAAAATTACCCACTCGATGAATTTAGCACCTCAATCGGAAATCCCTGTTTGAATGAATCAACCTTTTCCAACGATGAGCTTTCCCTGAAAAGTGTCCTTTGTAACACATTTATAGCTATTTCCTATTCATATTAGAAAAAAATTGATCATATGAAAAAGGATAAAATGTACTGCAACAGTCCATAAAGCCAAACATGAAAGCAAATTAAGCCAATATAAAATCGAGGAACATCTGTCAAACATTCTCGTGATATGCTCCTTTTCAAAGTAAATATCATACAGTATTCAAAATACATTGTGTATATATAAGTAAGAAAATAAATATTTCATATTTTGAAATCAACAAACGAGATAATGGTTACAATTTGAGTATTTCCTTTAAAGGCTATGTAACGAAATTTTTGCAGGGGTTTACAAACTGTACATATAAAATAAAACAATATTGAATGTGCCCTTTCTTAAAAAAAACATTCTACTTTTTTACTGATGTACACGTTATTCACTTTATTGCAGTGCTATATTCGTCAATGTTAGAAGAAGTGACTACCAAAAATTAAGATTTTTTGTATATATTTATAGACCCCTTTTTTCCATTTCAAGTGTGCTAATTATCAAATAAATCAAATATTTTGTAAGGATATAAGAGCAGTGTGAACTCCGAAAAAAAAATATTATTCATACATATGATCAATTTTGACGATATCTTCAGTTTAAATGCTAAAATTTATTATTTTATATTTCAGGGCCTTTTCCACAACAAACAGTACGTGAAATTGTAAATTTTATAAATGATGTACAAAGGAAACACTTTAATAATCCAGAATGGCATTTTAGCAATGGAAAAATAATGGAAGGTAAGGTTATATTGTAATGCAATCTTAAAAAAAAAAAGTTTATAATTGTTGTGTAAAACATTGTGTTTACTCTATATGACACAATTTGTGATAAAAATAATATTTAAAGTTTTATTATTTATTATTCTTAATATTCTTCGATGTAACGGAAAAAGGCTAAATGCACAATTTTTTCATTACATTTTCTCAAATATAACTTGTATTGTTGTAGCAAATTACCCCCATAGTTTTTATATAGGACTAGGTTATGCTTAAATGAAAAGAACAAAAAATGAAATGAATTCCAGTATTTTAGCCACCACTGAATTTTTTTTTATTGTGCTGCTAAAACATTTTTAAACTTTCAAAACGCACCTAAGACTGCTGTCGAATATTTTCAATTATGTTTAAATTTAGCCCCATTCAGTATGTTTAAAAAAACTTATAATAAAGTTATAAAATAAATAAATGAAATTTTTATATAAATAAGATGTTATTACCCCCCCCCCCCCCATTTTGTTTTTGCAAGCATATCTATATGAAATATAAAGAAAAAAAGTGAAAAAATACAACAAAAATGACATTCAAGAAACCAAAACTCAAACAGAAACAAGAAGTTACTCTCAATAATTTTGTGAAATCACCATAGAAAGGAAACTGGTAAATTTTTTTAAAATGGTATTTTTGAAGAATGTACTTTTTTCTTTAAAATTTATATAAATTATTCAGTGAGAACACCCACGATTTTCAAAGTTCCACAAAAAAGCATTTTTCACGAAAATCCACGTTACAATACAGAAAGGCAATTTTAAATGAGCAATATATCTTTTGATGGCTCATATATTACTTCTTTCAAGGCAACCATAAGCTAAAACGCTATCGGCAATTGGTCGTGGATTTACTGGGATTGCCTGTCCCTGACTACGAGGCAGCGAGGAAATATGTCAGCTATTGCCTGCACCTTCTGCAGAGCTTCTACAGTAACACGAACTGGATCGAGCTCAATGGGCAGACTATTTACACTGATTTAGGTAAGTATCAAGTAAAGCAGGATTAAGTCAGCAAATCCCCTATGTACTTTAGGTTCCTTAATTTCCCTTAAATGATAGGATATAAAACATCCCCTGGTCAAATGTTAATCTGCACTTTCACTGCACAAAAGACTTAAAAAACAAAGGTATTTTTAAAATGGTCATGACTAGATGGTACGACGTTAAAACTCTTCAATGTATATTAATATTATATACGTTATCTTTTCATTATCCTAAGGATATTAGCAATATACATGAGGTCAATTTTGGTTTGGTTTTGTGATCACTGAATAAAGGTCCTGTTCTAAAAGATATATTCCCCAGACTTCCATCATACACACATAAAAATGAACAAGAACCTTGCATTAAATCTTTTGATATTTCTTTAAAGGAATACCCGGAACACAGCTCCTTCCTGTTGCCCCGGCTGATATGGATACGTGTTTAAGTTGTAGGTAAGAAAAATAAATCAACAATGGAGACTTAGCACCAACAAGAGATGTACCCAACCACTTAGAATATTAAATACTATATCTTTAAAGTTTATACAACTATAAAGGCGTTTTCTTTTGATTTTGGACCCTTTCGATCACTCTTCATCCTATAAGTGGTAAAGTAAGTGTACAGCAAACAGTCTGTTGTTCAATCTGAAGTAGACGCAAATTAAGAGTATTAGATTTGCTTATTTACACACCGACGCACAATTTATTTTTCAATCATGTGACGTCACAATTTTCCTCCTTCTCTCCCAGTAATCAGGAAGATTTGGATGGCTGTGCTGACAATTTGATAGATAACGGAATGGTCCTTACCAGTGGCTATCGCTCAGGAATCGACAGTTCTGGCGGAACAGGTGATAACTTTAATAGCAACGTGAAAATAAAGCCAGTTTTTGTGTTAGCAACCTCTTCAATGTAACTTGATCATTGTCCTATCATCCACTTTACTGGCAATTTCTAATATATCATAAAAAGGAACGTTTGCATATTAATTGACTGGGTTCTAGTACAACATGCTTTTTGTCGGACCCAAGAACAAAACTGTCTTCCATGTTTCCGATAATTGATTAGATGTAGCTGATACTACTTACCGTGTGACATCAAAGGTCATAACTCTCGAGCTTCTTATGGATAGGTCCAATATCTCGGACAGCGCCCCAACATAGATTTATTTGGACTGCTAAGAAATATATTTGAAATTTTCTCTTTTTTTAAGAAAAAACGATTTTTATGGGAAACATGGGTATTGAAAGTTATTATTTACATACCAATTCTAGCTTTTCTGAATAGATGCAAAATGGTATGATCCGCACAATTTGCATATATTTCGTCAGGTGCCTAATGAAACAAGGATATCTTGTCAGCACTTTGCAAGATATATGTGGTCGATACGATAACCATGCCTACAAATACAATCTATCGTTCAGTCGAATTATCGTTGACGTTTATTTTACAAAATTATAGGTCATAATTTTCACATTGAATTCTCTAAGGATTTTCCACCGGCAAGAGGTGGCGTCTCCATATGAAAAATTCTCGAGAGGGGCGTTAAACAATTACAAAAAATCAATCTAAGCATTTTCCGGTCGCCCTATCATGACAAGAAGCACACAGCTTGTGAAACCGGTCAACAGTAATCCCACGTCTGATGTTTAAAGAATTCCATATTAATTTACTCTGTTCTCGATTTGTATTGATTTAATCGAGCATTAGGCTTGATTATGCTTTTTTCTCTCCATATTTCAAACACAAATGAATTTCATAATCAAAGCAATATTGTTGATTCAAATACTATAATAAGAGAAAGGTTAACTAACTCCATAAATTAGTCCTGCCCTTATACCCAAGTCAAAATGTCCCATTTCGAACATAAATATAAAGTAGAGGCTAAGTGTTTTCATATCCTTTAGAAATTTCTTCTGAGAGTCAAAGTATTGAAAAACAGGTTTTGTAGAACTGCAACGTTTTTGAATTTTGAAGAAAATGGATGAATTTGAGCATCTTCAACTAAATAATTTTACTTGAATAATATCCTCATAGTAAAGGAAATGAAGATCAAGTCCGGAAAATGTGCGCATGGTGGCCCTAACATTTCATCTCCAGACCAAACAGTGAAAGGAGGAATAAATAAGGAGACAACAGATCCACGATATTCCCCACATTGCAGACTTCATAAAGATGCTGCTTTAGCCGCTATAGATCACACGAGATACTTTTTCTGCGATAAAGGTTAGTCTTTCCAGATTTGTCGTTATGTTTTATGTATTTTTCAAAGGAACCTGATTAAAGTTGGCCTCTGTTAATGTTATTAGAAAGTATTTTTAATATACAGAGCTATGTCAAGATTTATGTAAAACACTCATCGTATAAGAGATTTTTTTTCCTTTCAGAAAATGGATTAATAAAACATATCGGCTCGTGGAAGCTCAAAATTCTTCTTGGAGCAATCAAAGAACAAACTTTGATATTTGTCATAGACACGTCCCCTGTAATGAAAGGAGAGGTTGAATTAATCAAAAAAGTCATTCAGGCTGCAGTACAAGATACTATGTCATCTCGGACCACCAGTTATAAGTTTATACTGGCAACCGTCGGCAAAGACGGTACTTGATGCATTCCTCGTGATTATATCATAATTTAATAACATGCTTGTTAAAATTGTATTTTTTGTTTCCTTTTAATGAAATTGATTTTTAATTTAGTGAAGTGATTAAAACTGACCTACCTTTTATCAAGATTTGGTAGAAGTAACAGCCTTTGGCCAAACAATTTACTACGAATGATGTTTAAAATTGTAGTCAGCAGCATCCAGATGGAACATTATGTCAACGTTTTTGGTGTTATGAAGGCAGTAGATAATATAACGTATGAATCTCAACAGAACTGTCATAAACCGATTCTACAAGCAATACAGAAAGGTTTGTTCAAATGTCAAATACGTAAAAAACATTCGGTATAGGGAGTAATATAAAACAACACTTTGAAGAAAAATTTACAGACTTAACTCCTGAAAAAGAGAGCCAAAAGTAAAAGATTGGTGAAGAAAATAAATTGTCACCACCTTAAGAAAAACGTATTAGAGAAGAGCACATACCAATCATTATAGCTGTATATAGAGAAAAAAATAAATTCTAAGGCTAAATTTTAATATATGAGAGCTGCAAATATTGTTATGAAAAAAAATCAGATAGACCTATTTTTGGTCAGAGGAATGTAGAAAACACTTTAAAGGTTACATGTTTCCCGTCTTCTAGTTTCAGATGTTTCTCCAAGATCGTCCAAGATGATCGTTTTCACTGATTCCTCTCCTGATAACAAAACTTTGCTTAAAAATGAAATCGAAGCTAAGAAAATTGTCATAGATTTTTACCTTATGGGGTCATGCCATCGACGAATAACATCCTTTAGAGAAAATATTTACAACCGCTATGGCAAAGGTAAGAACTAGCATTTTATTCAACCTCGAGAAAAAATACATTACAGAAATGAAGAGAGAGGGAAAGCACAAAGACAATATAAACAGTAAGAGGGTTGTTCGAAAGATCGTGGATGATGTCAATCTTCGTTTCATTACTCACCAGAAATATAAACTAAGCACAATATGATATGTAAAAATATTTGTTTTGTTGATGTGTGAAATTTCATTCCTTTCGATTTAACAGAAATCAATTTACTTCATTTTAAAATCAACATGATTGTTTTGTACCCGCAGAGCACACTTAACGGCAATGTAAAGTCCAAATATAGCCTCAAGAATTTCTAAAAAATACTATCCCTTTACATTTCACACAGTATAATCCAATGCCCACTCATTCAATTATTTTTTTTAATACTTAACATTTACTTTTTAAGAATTGCTCTCGTTGTATAATTTCGGTTTTAATTTCTTTTATTACTTAACTCTGCTTACACAGGATACGCAACTCTAAAGCACCTGTCCAAATTTCCTTGACGTTCCAACTTTTTAAAGTTTTTGTTCAGATTTTGACAGTTAAACCGTGCGTAGCTTCACAGATTGTCCTTATCCGATACAGAGTCTTTGTCACTTAGCTACAGCCTGTACTATTTGTACACATATGCACAACTCGCTTGTGACATATTTTCTTGATTCCTCCAGCTTTTAGAGTTTATTCAGGGTTGTTCCCGAGTAAAACACAAATTGCATCGTTTTCTGCTGCTCTGTGACGTTCTAAAACGTCATCGTTTTTGTCGTTTTCAATAAGGACTACCTATCTTCTCAAGTTTATTTCATTTCAATAAAACAAAATATAAATCATAATTTGGTATACGAATCGATGTAACAATTATTTGAATTTCTAGATTGTTTTTTTGTTTTTGCATCACTTTACAGAGAATATGACTATTTACAGTCGTCATTGTGTTGTATATTGTCCGTAACTTACTAGATTTTGACCTGCTCCGCGGTCCGATTTTTGTATTTTTTAAAATCTGGATAAGTTTTGAATATTTACATCCACTGAATATTTTCTCCTTTATTTCTTAAGAAAACCCATTGCGTTAATCACTGCATGAACCACAATATCGGCATGTCGCTTGTACAGATTTCTTGATCAGTGGCTGTTCCATCAATAAAACATATAAAGACGTTCGCATCTTAATACAATAATAAATCTTTTAATCCTACTTTAAATGATTTTTTAAACAGATATAAATATAAACAATAAAATGTCTTTCTTTGTTTGTTATTACTGGAATTAATGGAAGCAGCTGTTGCAGAAAAAATACATAACCGTAAGCGGGTTATGTAAATTTTTTTCTGCAATAGCTGCAATACGCGGTAATAAAAAACAAAGAAAGCATTTTATTGTTTAAATAAATCTTAATATTTTGGAAAAATTTAATACAAATCATTTGGATTTATTGTAAAAATATTTCTACCAAACTTGGATAACATATGACGTCAAACAAAAAAAATATGTAAGCTGTCCACAAACTTTTCGAACAACCCTCGTACTTAATATATAAAATATAACAACGCTTCTAAAACAAATAAAAAATATAATGTACTGTTGTATTGCTAAAATCTTGTTATCATGAATATCACAGACACCCGCCGAAGACGAAGTACTTTCACAGTTCCTCTCAGCTTCCAGCAGATTGCTAGTAATTCTGGGGGCCAAATCTACACCGGATCTTCATCATTAAATCTATTAAATATTGTAAGTAATCGCAAAATCAAAATAAAACTGTCTTTGAATGTAGAATACAAACAATAAATGTTAATAATTAACTTAAAACTTACAATTCTCTTTATGTGTTCGATTGACGCTATTGAATTACGTCACTGTGTAAATTACGTGTTACACACTTATATGTACATGTATCTCTTTTATGAAAAGAAGAAAAAAGTATGATCGTCTGTATTCTATTTAGGCATCATCTCTTGACCCCGAGGTAAAGATTTTAAAGTTGGATTTCCCCGGAGGACAGGAGGGTTTCAGCACCCTGACTATTCCCACTGACGTTACAGTTACAAAGCTGATTATTCAGATCGATGGAGTCACACAATTACCCTCAGCCAGATTAAAAGATCAATTAGGTATCAATTTTTGTGTTTCTTTCTGTTTTCAGTGGTTTGACAAAGTATCAAAGCTTTTTAAATTAAATGTTCAATTTGCTAGAGGGCATTGTGAAAACAATAACTTGTAAACAATTCATTTAAAAAAAAAAAACAAAAACGATCAAGTAAAGTACATATAGTTTATAACCCTTTTTAGTTTGATAATTTCTATCGATATGTTTAATAATATCTATGTGTTTTTTTTATCATTTTAGGTAATGTATTGATTGCTGGGACTAATGGACAAACAAATATCACAGAAACAGACATTGGCACCACCACTACCATGGAGATCATTGTGAGTGATTATAGAAACTAAATTTGTTTATCGGTGAATCTACAAAATGAGAAAGATTGGCTGTCACTTAAGATTAAATTCATATTGTACTTTTAAAGCAATGACTGCTTCTTGTTTCAGAATCCTAAGCCTGGCCTTTATTTCCTCGAAAAAAATATTTACATTTTCTGGAAGGTAGAAGTAAAAGCCGTCAGTGAATTAGATTTTACAGCCCAACTCATGAAGTCCGATGCCAACAGCTATACTCTGACAGAGATAGAAGGAAGGCCATTAGTAGGTGGGTGCTCTACAAATGCTCTGGTGATAAAAACACTACAAACGGTCTGGAAATAAAAACACTATATTGTAGCTGTTCTTCTAGGAATTATATATATCTTTCATTTGTTATAGTTTTCTCTTTTCATAATTTGCATCGAAATTTGAGATAAGTTTTAAAAGACACAACATGTTTAATGGTATTCAAATTCACAACTACTATGGGAGACACCATGTTTATACAAGTGCTTTAAATTTGACAGGCATATTTTTCTCACTTTTAAAAATGTGGTATAAATTCAAATCCCAATACATTTTGTATGCAATATTTTGTATGCTCTCATTTAGTGAGAATCTCATTTTCTTGACCAACGTTCAATTGGTACAATTTGAATTTTCAGGAGACAACATAACTATTCTTGTCACCGTAAGTTTACCAGACAACGTCACGGGTGTATCAGACTTAGTTCTTCTGGATGAGAAGGGAAACACTTTGACGAACAGTATACTACAGCCGTATCCCGGCCGTAAGAAGGGAATATATTACTGCAATGTCATAGTGCCGTCTACGGTAGGTCCCTCTACCCCTCATTGCTGTATTTCTAAAGTTCTTCATTGTGTGTTATAAATTTTCATCATTTTAAATTCTAGAAGAAAAGTGTTACAGAATGCAAATGTAAACTTTAGTAAATCAATAAATTTAAAAAAATATGAACGAACTGACAATACTCGTATATAGAAATGTCATTCGTTTTCTTTTAGGACTTTCAAATAGCTATCAGTGGGGAGGATGGGACTGCCTATCATTTCAGGAGACTTCACACCAAACTTATCTGCCCTGTGCTTGTCAAACTAGAGATTCTTCCTTTTCCAAGTATGTCAAAATTTGTAGACAACAACAATAAACAACATACGTATGGACATTATAAAAAAAAGAATTTCAGGGAATTGTAAATCAGTTTTTTTTTAATTTAAATAATTATACCTATTGGAGACTGGTACGAACTGTATTTGTTAACATCTTTGACATGCCAAAATCACCATATTTTTCCAGATCCGTTATACACGGGGCGGAACTTTATAATCCAGTACACAATAACTAACCTGGGAGCAGGCATTACAGAGATACTAGCAACCTTCAAAGATAGTCAAGGATTTGGTGTAAGCCCCTTCAATAGGACACACCAACTAGCAGCGGGTGCAAATGTCACGGACATGTTTGTCTTGCATGGAGGGCCTACCCCTGGAATCACAACGTAATGTCTCTGTCAGAAATTTATGATGAACTTTTGTTATTCATTAAATCACTTTATCGCAATGTTATTTTATTTTTTGTTTGACTGTTTAATTTTAGGTTTGTTACGGTAACTGCTGAGCCAATAACATCAGGAAATTCTAATTTTCAATATTCCACTTTTTCTCTAACAACAGAAGATCCCAGTAATAAGGTACACCACTTATAATGGTCCAAGCAATTCATTTTCTATTCTTTGTTTTGAAAGATTTCGTCAAATACGTTGTTTAATTTGGCTTAATGTAGACCCCAGATACCACGCCCCCTGATTGCAACATCACCAAAGTATCCGGAAGTTGCAGTTCTGTTACCCAGTGTGATTGCAACATGACCTTGATAACAACTGAGCTGGAGATCTTTGACATTGGTGAGGGCATAAAAACAATATCTTACGGAGGAACAGGGGGAGCGGCGGTTAACTTTTCGTATGATCCCTTCATTGCCGGACTTGTTCTGAGTCAAGGGACTGTAAAAGCAAAATTAACGTAAGTAACAAGCAGACGTTTTCACATGGTAAAAATGGCCATTAATTGTCACACATACATGGAATCAGGTTTTGAGAGATTATTAAATATACACATGTATTTATATCAGGGAACAGTAAATGTATACTGTTTATTCATCTTTCAGAAAGGTACTAAACAAGTATATGAATATACACATATATTTGTTAGTGTTTCAGAAAATGCTACATTTATAATAAAAGAAAATAAATGTATCTAGAGGTCAATTATATCTGAAATTCGCCTTTATTATTTAAAGGGCAGATTGTTGTCGAGTCTCCGAAGACATTACACTTACAGACTGGAAATCAACAAGTCAGTGCAATGTTCCAGTTAACCCGTCGTGGATCCCTGGGACTTGTACAACGACACCACCACCAACTACGACAACTGTTTCCATGACTACTGATTCCTTAACAACAGACTCATCAACCACTAGATCCACTTCACAAAATAGTCAAACAAGCAGTTCTCCTTCTAATTCTGCAACCTCTTCGCCAAATACGACTGCACCACAGACAGGAAGTATCAAAACATCATCCATTACTTCCGGGAAATCAACAACCACTTCCTCTACAACAACGGTATTGAATTAAAATATGTCAAATGAATTCACAAAAATAAATACCTCTCTAATGAAGGATGAGGAAAAATAAGATAAAATTTGAAACCTGGGGACCGTTTTACAAAAGAACTAAGACCAAATTTATGTTGATCATCAAATTCTGCAAAATTTAAAAAGAAGAATTAAACCTTTTTTCAAATTCATGTGAAATAGAAAGTTATAAGCAGAATTAAACTTTGATCTTATGTGTAAGTTCTTTAGTAAAACGGGCCCCTGCATATATTAAGATTCGTGATTTAATTACTATATTGTCAGATTTTGAGTGATTTGAGTGTTTTAATAATTTTGTAATACTATCATGATTTTTATTTTTAAATTTTGATTTTTATCCTCAGAAATCTCAGTCCTCTAACTCCTCCGATGAAAGTGAGACAGGTCTAAGCACCACGTGGAAAATCGTCATAGCAACAACAGCAACAGCCGTGTCCGTAGCCGCTTTGTTTACTGGGGGTATTCTTCTAAGAAAGAAATTCACCACCGTGTCGCCTGATTGAACAAAAAATCCTATAAAACATGGGTGTACCGGTGTGCAAATGGCGAGGTGAAAATATCCATTTAATTGTAAAATCTTTTACAATTCTTCACTCTTGTATTCCTTTGGCCAAACATTTGGTGCTTTGTTTTGTATGTACATATCTTTTAATTTATTATTTTTTGTTTTTCTTATAATTACGTTATTGTTTTTATTATTTATTTTATGGTTAAGACTGTATGAAATTAAATTTCTGATCTATTCTACCGTCCATTCAGTTTACCGTCCTTTTGAATACATGTATTGCCAATATGAACTTAAATGCGCATTAAAGCTTTGTTGACAAAATTATCTGAGTTTTAAAATTTTGCACAAATCAGTTGGATTCATATCATGAAAAAGAAACTTTTTTCTTGCTTAATGACCTCGTTCCCTAATTTTGACCTAATCTGCGACATGTCTGTGGAAAGTGGGGGGGGGGGGGCTAAATCTACGAAGCAATGTTCAATGTCTATACTAAGTATATATTTGGGGAAGAGAGCCCCCCCCCCCCCCCCCCGGTTCCAATCTTTTAACATACTAGTCAATAGATAGTAGTAATAATAGGAGAAAGGAAGTGGCCACAGATTATACTAAGTATTCTATCAAAGATGGATAATTGATGGAACAAGTGTAAGGTACCAAAACACAATATAAAGAACTAATAAAACTATAAATCAAGGTATATGTTTTAGATTTGATATCCACTAAACAAAAAACGGCCCTTTTATTGTTATGAATAACTGATTACAATAACATAAGCAAGAACATAACATTGAAAAAATATTGAAAACAGAATTAGCTGTACTTTTCCCTTGAAGCACAAAATAAATTTTCCTGGACATTTGATATTTATATCATCATTTGACATTTTTATCTCGGGAGTATCCTCAGGTGACCTATTGTTATCTGTTTTTGTCCGTCGTCGTCCGGTGTGCGTCTTGTTAACATTTGAACAATTTCAGCTTCTTCTCTGCAAGCACTCAACCAATTTTAATCAATTTTGGCATAAAGCATCTTTGGGATAAAGAGGAACAAAATTTGTGAATTTCAAGGTCCCTGCTCCCTGGGACCTTGGGGGTGGGGCCAAAACCACTAAAATGAATTCAATTTTTAAAAGTCTTCTTCTTTACTCCTGGAGATCAAGCAAAACTGTTAGTATGATTGTAATCAGCATTCAGTCCTCTACCAAAAATTGTGAAATTCATGGCCCCTAGGTCAGGGGTTGTACTGCTAGGGCGGGGCTAAATAGATTTTATAGTGAAAAATACATTATTTAGTTGAAATTCTTTTCAGCTCCTGGGCATTAAATAAAGTAATCAAGTACATAATTATGTTGAACAAGGCTGCCTTTTTCAAAATTGTGAATTTCATGGCCCCAGGGTCAGGGATTCTAGTGTCGGGGCTGGGCTATATAGATTATACAATGTATAGTGAAAATAAATTAATTCTTCGACAATCTTCTCTGCTCCTTAGTATTAAACAAACAACTAAGTTCATAGTTATAATGAGCAAGAATGTATCTTTCAAAATTGTGAAAAGGGATGTTCTGGTGTAATGATTATATAGTGAAAAAACATAATTTTGTCAAAAATCTTCTTCTCTGCTACTGGGTATTAAATAAACTAGGCGAGGGCATAGTTATGTTGAATAAGACTGCTTTTTCAAAAATTGTAAATGGGTCAGAGTTTTTGGTGTTAGGACAGGGCTTTATTGATTATATAGTGAAAATGAATTAATTCTTTAAAAAGAATTCTCTTGGCTCCTGGGTATATAACCAATGAACTATGTATATACTAGTAGTTATGATGAGGAAAGATATCTCTTCCAAATTTATGAATTTCAGGGCCCCTGGTTTAGGGCCTCTGGTGTTACGGCAGGGTTCTAATGATCACACAGTAAAAAACCATGAATTCTTTGAAAATCTTTTTCCTTGCTCCTGGGTATTATGCCAATGATCTAAGTACATATTTATTAGAAAGAAAGATGTCTCTTCCAAGATGGTTAATTTCAGGGCCCATAGGTCAACGGTATTGGGTGTACATAGTCTGAAAATATATCAATGCTTTAAAATCTTATTTAAGTATTAATCAACCATTTATGATGAAATAGAATTTATGATAATTTTTTTTTAATATGTAGCCCCAGTGTCAGTAGTTCCTGTGGGATTGGGTGCACAACTCGTTATAAAGTGAAAATGCATTTTCTCTTTGTTTTTCTGATCTACCTCTGGGTATTAAGTAACCGAAGTAAACATGCTAAGTGTATAGTTATGATAATCAATGGTGTCTCTTTCAAAATTGTTAATTTCATGGCCTCTGGTTTAAAACACAAACCAACTTCAATTGTTGAAAAAAAGTTGTTACATGATATTCAGGTGACCTATAAGGCCCGTTGACCTCTTATCACCGTCCTAATACACATATCAAATCATTTCATCGCCGGAAAAATAACATCCTAAACGCTGCATCATATTTGCATTGTAAATTTAGTGTGTTTTAAAATCACGGCAATGCGTTAAAATGAGATAAGCTTTCCTAAATTCTGGAAAATCTCATCATTAAAAACTTATGTTATATTGATATTCACTTCACTATTTCAAGAAAATGTAAAGCAGCAATGTGTAGCAATTGATATGTTAAATATAATATTCATGGCAGAGCAGTGATGCAAAATGATAACGCACAACTAGGTAAGGGGATTCTGTGGGAAAGAATGAATAGATTATTCAACATTTAAAAATATCAATGAAGTTTTATTAATACACAATCAAATAAATTAGTCTCTGTTCATACACATTTTTATTAGCATAATTCATATACTCTCATATCTGTTACACAACTAAATTGCAAACAATGTGGCAAAATATTTACCATTTGATACGATTTTTTTTAAATCAGTGTTGGATACTTAGTCTTACAATCTATCATTATGCTCATTTTCATTGACACCAAAGGTATACTTCTTATAAAATGAGTCACGTATACATTTATATTAAAGCTAATTCACAACAGAAATATCCTAGCCTATCTCGTAAAATATCGTATCTTTACTTTCCCCAACTGTCATACTGGTTTTGACATCTGCAAAAAAAGACATCTCAGTCATTAATTTATAAATTATTAAGATTGCCGTGAAATGGTATATAAAAACATAATTCTATAGCAAAATTAAATAATTCAACTCGCTTTAATGATATATTGCTATGTATTGTTTAAGTTTATATTTTCATCCTTTCTATTTGAATATTTTTCATTCAGATGTGACTCTTAATCCAAGAAAATTAAACGTGTTTAAAGCGCAAAACAAGTTAAAACTATACTTACAAATCTTTAATAACGGTGCAAAGATATTTCACATCTATGTAACTTAAGATTATAGGAGGGGTAGTGATATCTTTCTTCGAACGTTCATCCAGTGTAAGATCCAATTTCCCGTTTTTCTCCTCCACCTGAATAGGTACAATAGAACCTCTTGTCTCCTCTGCTGCTGGTTTTGAGCTCACATTTATCACGAGATTGCAAAGAATATATACAGCAAATATAGGCAAAAACTTTGAATCCGACATTTTCCTTTCTTCTAAAAAGAAATTAATCTTAAATCTTAATATATTAATATCGAACATATATTATATTGTCAAAGCTAAAAAGATATGGCATTTCCAACCTCCGTATCTTTCAGATACAAATTTCTATCAAACATTTCTATAAAAATACTATCTTTTTTTCAAAAACAACGACGAATAGCATTATTTAGGAAAGGTTATTAAATGCGATTTTGTCAGATGCACTCAATAGCTGAAAACAGTAGTACAAAGATAAAGATTTATTTATTGAAATTGATAAAGGGATGTAATGATGTTCTCTTCATAAAGTACACGCCTGTTTATCAGATTTTCTGTGGGAGTATGTATTATTGATTACTGGGGTTTCTCAAAAATACAACTCTTTTGTCACTTTAAAGTAGCAAATTAAAATTTTCCCCTTTCACTTTTTATGCATGTTTTATCCATTGTCACAAGAATTGTCTTTTAACTAGCAAAAATAATGTGCAATTTAAAAAATGAAAATTTTATAATGTTTGTAAATTTTTATTAATGAAGAAACATTTTAAATAATATGGCTTGTATAAATTAAAACGCCTTCATATATTTGCCCTTTCAAATGCCTTAAGACCTTTCTCTTCCCGAACATCGTTTCAGAGGCGTTTCAATGTTCTGCTTTTTTGTAGTGCTTTATGGATTTTTGTATTGAATTCTGTTCGTTATCTCCATATCCTTCATTTCAAGACATTTGTCTTCTTTATGGAAAGAAAGTGAATTATTATATCAGCTTAATTTTTTCCCTTGTGTTTGAAAATTACCCATTACGTGAAAAAAAATCATACACAGAATTCTGGGGTTTTTTTAATAAAATTTAAGGATTATCCCAGAAAACAACTGTTCTTCAATTTATAATAATTTTACTTCTAGAAATTGAAGTTACATCAAGAAATGAATTAAAATGAATATGGTAAATAAAAGGTAACAATAATTAAAATTTAATATAGAAAAAAGGAACAGTGACTAAGCTAAGACGTCCACACGGGAGCACAGCAAACATGGACCTATAAAAACGTCAGAGATGGTAAAATGGTACAGGAGGAATAGACATCCCCTGTTGACTGGTTATTTATGTACTGATCAAAAAAAGTAATATCATGTTCAAAAGAAAGCTTTCTTTAAATAAGAAAACATGACGGCATTTAAACTCAGATTCTAAAAACATAAAATTCGATTCGGTATTATGCTTTTTGTATATTTAAAAAAAAAAAATTAAATGTTGTAAAGAATTGAATAATATTATTGAAATATTTAATACATACCTATCTTCTAACAGCACTTTTCTTACTTCCAAGAGAAGGTTTTTTTCTTGAGTGTACAACCAGACCTCAACTAAATGAATAAATCAATGAAAAAAGTTATCATTTGTTGATCTGACAATCCCACATAAATGTACAAAATTAGCTTGTGGATGCTCTATCTCACATCTAACATGTCTAATATACTGTAGTATCAATTATAGACAGTTTTTAAAACTAAGTTATACTTTTTCAATCTTAACTACGATAACAAGTTTTTCAACTGAATTCATTTCTTTTACACATTGACTATATATGTTATTAATTAAATACTAGTATTTTGAGGCAATAAACAGTATTCAAGATCAGAAGTTCATCAACCAATACACAGACCTCCGAATAGATGGGAATAGATGTCCAGGAAGAGTGAGCATCCCCTGCAAACCGGTCACACCCGCCGTGTGCCCCTTGTCATGATTGGAAAGGAACTTCGTCGTCAATTCAGTGATAAAACAAGAATAGATATGGGTTACCCCATATCCAAAGATATTCGACTGTTAGATTTAATATGTTTAACAGTGTTTATATAATAACGTTAATAAAACAAACTGCACTGTCTAATTATGGAACTGTTGTAAATTTCGTGATTCCATAGCATTACGGTCACCCAGTCTCCTAACAAACAGTACACATAGGCCTACATGTACCTGTGTCCGCAAGACCAATTTTAGCCTTGGTCTACACACGTGCAATGGAGCTGTCACACGCATCCAGCGAGCTCGGAGAAACACGTTTTGTTTTGCCGAGAAGTTACGGTGTCAGACAAAACTTTTCTTTTCTTAATTAGATCATATAAATACGAATTCTGATTAATAAAAATTATACAATCCCTGTTTAACTATATATAGTTTGTTCTAACATTTTCATCTGCAACAACTTGTGTTTAAAATGGCCGGGTTGGGAAAATCAGGTCCGGGTCGGAAAATTCTAAACTGAAAACATGAAAAACCTTTTTTGTTTTGAAAATAACTGAAATATACTAATGTATTTGTCGCAGAAATTACTTACATTATTCAAGTTCTATATATAATGGTATATGCTGAACTTCAACACGAACCCGAATCTCCAACCCAGTTCTCGTTTTGCCACACATACCCTACAGTTTACAAAGTGTACACACGAGCAGGCCAGGGATTGAAAATTCCGTCATTTAATAATACACATACACAGAATTATTAATTTTTTCTTTAAGAACAAATTGTATGATAATTAACGGGCTATAAACATGTACTTAATACAATTGTTGATATAGTATTATCAATTCATCGGTGAAAAGATATGAATCGAAGAATGACCTAATTATTCTCTGTTATCAAACATGTAAAAAAAAAAGGCTGAGGAGGGAGGGAGCGTATGAATATTGATATTTTTTATTTGCATTTCGGGGGGAAAGTGACTTTCTAATGATATTTTGACGTTATTTTTGATTTCTTTAACGTATGACATACACAACTAAATACTCTTATCATGAACAATAATGTTGTATCTACTTATCATGATGGAATTATTTTGGTCGGACCAATATGTGTGAGCTGCCGCTGAATACAGTTATATATCTTGCAAAGATAGTATGCATTGATCGAATATATGATAATGGACTAAAAATTAGAATGAAAAATGTCAGACAGTATTTGACTCAATGATAAATTGTATTTGCTGACAAGGTCATTATATCGACCCTAGAACTTACGAAATGAAGACTTAAAACGAGACTTTCGATATCATTTTGTTTTTCAATGATTTAACTCATTTTAGAAATTGTTCATACATGTACGTAGAGCATGCTCTTGCGTATCGAGTCATCTGAGAGATATAAATCTAGTACGCAGGTAATGAAGGTATAGTGCTGCAAAAGTAAGGGAAGTTAATGATTGAAAATTAAAGTCTTCATTATCACAAAGCTTTGTTGTTAGATTACCAATAACGTTTTATATTTATTCTAATAAAATAAACTGCATGTCCTTAACCAATTCAACGATATTCTGAAGAAGAACCGTCCTATTTTCACTCCAACAAGGAAGCTCTATTGGCTGCCTACGGACACCCAAGGGACCTAAAAAATGTAGTGTTGGCAATACGAACAAAATTGGACAACCCATTACCTAACAGGGGTTTTAAAATTTGGTCTGTCAGGAGATTTCTTTGAAAGCAAAGATGTGACACAGAGAGATGAAACAGCCCGGTAACGGGTCGCGGCTAAGTACGTAATAAAAAAAATATCTCTCGTCAGCTTCAAGGTATTTGAAAACCAGTGTGTTTGGGAAGCGAGATATTTCTGCAGAATCAACAATTACAGTGTACCACCATTCGTCCATGCAAGACCAAATAAGTCAATGATCCGATCTAGGAACATTTTGAATTTGAAGGTCACGAATGGGAGTACACGGCAGTACAGTGGTTATTGACCATAATTCACGATGATGCTTGGAGTAAAAAGCATTATTTCCTATCTAGCTTGTAACACGAGCTTTGATTGGTTACAAAGTCGGGTGTAAATATCCGTGCACCCGACTTGAGCCGGGTGTAAATAAAACGTGACGTCACAATGCATACATTCTCTATGATAAAAACCAAATAACGTGACGTCACGATGTATTGTAGTACGTAGTTATCTAATCGATAGATTGAGACACACTTTGATGTTTACAAAGCATTTTCATGGATACAAAGGAAATAAATTCGTTATCCAGGTCCAATCAAGGGTGTACGGGGATTTACCCCGGGTTGTATTCCATACACCCTTCGGCCTACGGCCTCAGGGTGTATGGAATAAAACCCGGGGTAAATCCCCGTACACCCTTGATTGAACCTGGATAACTAATAAAGACTATTGCAACACAAGTATATATAAAGACACTAATCTAACAACAACACACAATCAGAAACTAGTAACTGTTTTATTTGACTTAAGACATTGACGCCTGTGACAAAAATTCCGAAGTTTTTCCTTATTTCCCCCAACTGTCATACTGGTTTTGGCATCTGTAAAAAGATAATCAGATGATTTCTATTATGCATTACGAAGTGTGTCCTCTTATAAGTAAAAATCAAGTATAAGAAAAAAAGACCAAAAAGATAAAATACAGAAAGAAATGTACTCACAAATCCTTGATAATCGTACAAAGGGTTTTCAGATTGGTGATATTTAAGTTAACAGAAGGGGCCTTTGACTTGAGATGAAGCTTAATGCCAAGAGCTAAATCCAACCCACTTTTTCCAACGACTGCATCTGACGTATTCGTAGAATTCATTGTTGTCTCGGTATTGACTGATTTGTTGTTGTTGTTGTTGTTGTTGTTTGATCCTTGTATTGGTGTCACAATTCCATAGATATTATTTATTGCAATGTACAATGCAAATAAAGCGATGTATTTGGAATCCATCATTCAGTTGTTTCTGATCTCAAAAGAACTGAAATACACATATTTTTCTATTTTAGATTTTTAGGAGCATAATATGGGTAGATTCTTAAATAGTCTTTTGAACTAGAATTTAAAACAAATATCAAATTAATTGAAAAATAATCAATATTCCTTGCCTTCTGGGATATCAAAAAATTCAAACTGGTTTTGTACAATCTTAAGGACCGTGCTCTTTCATTTAATTGAATGATCGATTATATGTTGTTTTACCTATCATTATATATTTTTCCACCCATATAAAGACATCATTTATTCAAAAGGTGGCAGTATGCATTCATTAAAGTTACAGTCATAGAATCAGAGTATATTGCTTAAGTAACGTGCAACTCTATATTTTGGAGCATTGTTATTAATATAAGGTAATATTAACATCATTGTAAATCTTAATAAACACGTTTAGGACACGGATTTTCCATTTAAAAAGCTGGATTATAAGTGAAATGACTTTAACACAGTAAACTAAAACATGTAAAATCAGTGCCAAGAAAAAATACATCAGCTCTGTAGAATGTTCTGGTCTATGTGCGTTCTTCAAAGATTGTGATATTGTTATCTCTTTTATGAATTGAATTTTATTTACTCAATTTTAATGATACATTGTCTCCAAGTCTAATTTGTTCAGTTTTATGTATTATACTATAAATTTTCATAGCAAACGAATACATTTTCATTAAAATGGGTGAAGATAAGGAATAGTGATAAAAATAAAAACAATACAAATCAATTAAACGGGCATAAAACAGAAACCCCTACAAATTACAGACATGGGATAAGGTGGAGGAAGTACCCGCATTGACTGGTCATTCCAGCGGTGAACCCTTTATACTGAACAGACAGACAAATGATCTACCATACAAATATATCATCCAAAACAATGAAGTCAGTCACTATATACATGTAGAAGATACATTTAGGACGAAATATACTCGTTTATTTGGATATAACACTAGAAAAAGATGTTAATAGTTACTAGTATCTAACAATAAAGCTTTATGATGAACGTAATTACTTTAACTTTCCAATCGTCCATTTCCCCTACTTATGCACTAATAAATATTTGTAACCTGCATACGGATTTTTTTCTCCCTCAGCTGATTCGATACGAAAGAGCATGTTCCACATATGAACAATTTCTAAAACGAGGTAAGTTTTTGACAAACAAGTTGATGAAGAAAGAATAAGCAGTGTCATTTAGAGTCATCATTTCGTAAGTTCGATAGTCGAAACAATGCTCTTGTCAACAAATACAATTTGTCAATAAGTTAAATCTTTTTTTTTATACTTATTGTTAGGCCATTATGTACCCATTTAGTAGTCCACGGATTTTTCCGTTTTTTAACAGGACAATAATAACACGGTGGGTCTGACCGGTCGGCAGGGGACACTCATTCCTCCATGGCACCTGATCCCACATCTGAAGTTTGGAGGTCCGTGTGTGCTCTGCTTCTATTTAGTTATTTAAAATGGACTTAGAACTCGAATACTGGTCGTTATATCCACATATTTCGTTTAAGGAAAAGGAGATAGTAACACAGCAAAATAAATGGTCCATAGTGGAAAAAACAGTTCTGGAATAACAGATTTAAAAAGATCATAATCATAATCACGTTCAAATTGAAAGAATAACTTTGAATTTATTGGTGCTTTGAAATTGGATACGCAATTTACATCTCTTGAAATTCAATTAATTTTTATTCTTAAAATGTTGTTTTATAAAAAAAAAACCATTCCTGCTTTGCAAAGAAATACTACGTAGCCACAAATAAACTGCTGTACAAAATTCATGCAGACAAATTAATTACGAACATAAATCCTATTATATATAGACCTTGTCCCTCGCTTAATAATTTACCTCTAGGCTTTCAGTCCGGATATTTTATACGCAGATTTAAAATTGTTACAACTTTTTTTTATATTGTCAATACAATCTTTTCAAAGACAAATTTAGCTATGATAAAGGGAAAAATAATTCATATTATTCTTATCTTTTTCATACACTTACATTACAAAGTCGTGAAACATGTCTACTATGTTAATTATGTAGTTAAGTTAATGAAAATACCAACAAGCTATAAGTAAACACAAAATCCAATATGATGATTATGTCTAAATGAAGACAAAGATGAAAAACATACCTTGTAATTTAACAATTAGTAATTCTAAAACAGACCTCTCTTCATGAACTTCCACATCATAAAAGATAATGACTTCAGACAGGGAGGTTGTGGTTATGCAAATTAGTTGTCACGAGACACTCTGCAACTCCTCTGTTGGTATATGAGGTTAAAAAGGATTCTTTACAATTTTCCAGAGAGGTACACATTATATTTAGCATTATATGTAATGAGAATTTAGTCGTGAGTAAAATGTTTCGTCGTATAACATGTATAATTAAGATATGTATTGTGTGCAAATTTCTGATTACCTTAAAGGTAAATAAATAATACATAACAAATGTAAACAAGTGAGTGACATCTGACATCTGTTAATCAGGATCTAAGATTCTTGTTTGTTATGCCTTTCATGTCCTCGTGTTATCCATTTTGTAGTGGAAATTCTTCAAAATCATACGCGAATTTAGAACTTTTCTTTATATTTATAATAAACAAATTCAATTTGTATTACCATACATATATAAAAGTACATAAATATCCACCTTACAATTTAAAAAAACCTAATTATAGTATATGTTCTACCAAGCCTCGCTTTTCGAAAAAAAAAAACATTAACAAGATTGAAGTAGAAATTCGGGAGCACTAGAAAACATTATATAACCACTTTAAAATCAACACTAATTCGTCTTTAATCATTCACAACAGTAAATTAATGTCCGAGCTTTTTAATGAAATTCAGAATGGTATCCAAGCTCAAAATCCATTTAAACTATACAAATCAGTAGCAGAGCAAACACGGACCTTCATCATCAAAGGTGGGATCAGGTGCCATGTAGGACTAAGCATCCCCTGCTGACTGGTCACATTCGCCGTATGTTCTTAGTCATGATCGAGAAAAACGGGAAATCCTATACATAATTTAGTGTGTAGTGATAGGTTGTAATTGCTGATAAGGTCATTGTATCGACAATAAACTTGCAAAATGACTTCAATCTAGACTGTTTTTTATCCTAGTTTAATCAACATGTTTGTCAAAAGCTTGCATTGTTTTAAAAATTGTTCCGTACAAGGAGAATACTTTTGCATATCGAATTAACTGAGAGACATACACCCTATATGCAAGTGATTAGTGTATATAATGTACAGCTGCTTTTCCTTTTACAAAAATGGAACTCGCACATTTACCTACGAGTATCTTATTTTATATTCACATGAAGAATTCATTTGAATACTTCTACCATGAAAGCAAAACTCTTTGCAGTGGCCTGTGGTATCTTCAATTAAAGGTCACTTGAATGTATCATATGTTATGACTACAAGTACTGAGAATGAGTTTCATCATATTCATTTTATATGTAGCTTTAAATATAAAGAATCAATTTAAACATGAAGAAGAAAAAGATAACGTCATATTTTGTTTTTAGTTATGTCACTTATTGTCTCAAGGCAATGTGGAACAACACTCAATAATAAGTTGAACGATAAATACCAGCACTCATCTGACAACAAAATGATAAAAGAAACGAAGTCAAGACGGCGAACCCAATCCTATTAATTTTCAGTGGTACGGAGTATAAATATTGATGGTAAAACGCAACACCTCTGGAATAAGAAGCATCTGTTGTTATAAACATACTTTAATTTGAGCCTCTGGCTAAAGCTCTTCAGTATTACAAATTCGAATGTCAATGTGCCTCCTTTTGGCGAGTTATCAATATGAAACTCATGTCTATCATTTTAAATGAGATAGTTGATTTATTTTTTCGTTTGTTTTTTTTTAATACGTAACATAATTCCAAATTGTTTTGTTCATCCACCCCAACTGTCATACTGGTTTCGGCATCTGAAAAAAAAATCAATTCAAAGATAACCAAAAAAAGTCTAGATACATGTACAAGAAATCAAAGATATTTAATGAAAGTGGAACATATACATGTAAAAAGAGAAATGTACTTACAAATCTTTAATCATCGTACAAAGCAGTTTAAGATTGACTTTACTTAAATCCAGAGGAGCGTTTGTAGGCTCTTTAACCTTTGTCTCAATATTTATATTGATGTCCAGAGCTTGACCCAAGATACTGTCTCCCAAGAGAGATTGTGACGTATTTGTTGAGTTCGTTATTGACTCGGTTCCAACAGATAAGACTATATTTTCATTTATTATAATGATTATTGCAAATATAGCAATGTATTTGGAATTCAGCATCATCGTGTTTCTGATCTGGATAGAACTGAAATATATAATATTAATTTACATGAATTAGATATAGATGTATTAGTCTACAAATATGATTATTTATGTTAAACAAATAAGCTTTTTGTTAATAAAAAACAGTTAAAGGGAAAAGATGTTTAAAAAAAATTAAACAATCCATCCTCCGCATGGAATAGCAAAAAAGAAATCCGACGAAATTAGATCAGTGCACTTTAAAAAAATATATATCATAAAATATATCTCAATATATCATAACCCCGCCTCCCATATGGTTATAATGATTAAGCCCAAGTTTTTCTCTCGGAGACCCGAAATAAGTGACAGATTAAAAAGTAAAATAAGAGGTGCTAAAAAGTATAATGTAAACAATAATCTTTGAAAGTATCATTTTTCATTCAATGGTAAAGGAGGAACCGCAGAAAAGAAATGTATATCCTTCAATATTATAGAAAGGAATGCAGTCTCCATGATTTGCTTTGGGAAACCACAGATAAGTGTCCGATCAAAAAGTAAAATAGGAGGTGCACAATGGCACTATGTTACAAAGATTCAGTGAATTAAAATTTCATTAAATTTCATCAGTGGTAAAAGAGGACTTGCGGATAAGAGATGGGTGCCCTAAAGCTTAACAGACGGACGAACATACAGACGGACGGACATTCCGGTCACTATATACCCTCCAACTTTTCAAGCGGGGATATAAATATTCCTTCATCTTTACTTAAAGGAGTTAAAAATGCCATAGTGAAACTATTTATAGAACTCCGTGCAGTTGAATTAATTACACTTTAAACGATATTTCATAAACAATCTGCGAACTAGTGACCCTTTCTGAATAAATTACCTTTTGGATGGAATTTTGATCTTGCACATCTAAATAAGATTGTTCTTTATTTTATATCATTTTTCGTAATTGATATAAGGATTTTGAAATGATATATCTTCAGTATAGTCATTATAAAAGATAATTTCAAGTTG
Source organism: Saccostrea cuccullata (assembly GCF_032062105.1). NCBI lineage: Eukaryota > Metazoa > Mollusca > Bivalvia > Ostreida > Ostreidae > Saccostrea > Saccostrea cuccullata. The sequence continues at coordinate 46,443 of NW_026924737.1, forward strand.
AAAAATGATTTTTCTGAATTTCTTAAACATGCCGCTACAACTTTATATGGTTTTAATATGTAGAAGTGATAAAGAAACGTTTAACTGCGTAGTAAATAATGAAATTTTTTTTTCTACTTTACAGATGATGAGTTCATAGAATACATAGATAATAGTCAAACATACCTTCTTTCGGGACAGTTGTTGATTTTTTACATTAAAACTGCATCGACATGAATCTTTTTATAACTGCCATATAATAATCGTTAGTGACTCCAGGCAGAAAGGTTGTGGTTATGCAAATTAGTTATGATGTGTTTCAACAATTCCCTCCATGTTTTATAAAATCAAGAAAAAGTCACTTTTAACCATTCTAATAGTACAAATACATCGTGGGAGTTTCATACATAAATGAAAAAAATGATTGTTGACAAACAATTTATGTATACTATTAAAACATACTTTACATGCAAATTTAATAGGAAACGTGCATAAGTAATTTATACTACATATGTAAACACGGGTGACGTCAAAATAATCGTTCATGTAAATGTAACATAGATCGTTGATTTTCTCTCTCTCTCTCTCTCTCTCTCTCTCTCTCTCTCTCTCTCTCTCTCTCTCTCTCTCTCTCTCTCTCTCACACACACACACACACACACATACCCTCACTCACACACACACACACCCTTACACTCACAAAACATCATATTTCTTTGACCAGACAAATTTAACTAAAGAGCATTTAAATTAGAATGATGTCATTAACTTCATGCCTTTCTTTCTTAAATTTACAACAGTAGACCGCTTTTGGAGCATGAAATATATGAAGAAAACTAACAATATTCAATCTCAAAAGTCCAATAAACAATACAAATGAGAATCAGAGCAAACACGGGCCCCTGAAACATTGGAGATGGGATCAGGTGCCACAAAGGAGTAAACACTCTTTATTGACAATGAATAGAATGAATGTTATGTGATTTTAGTCGAACTGTGCTATTTTGAGACACATTTTGGTTTTTATTTGAGTATGGTCATTATCCAGACCAGGGGTAATGGTAATGCATTGTAATCATTACATTTTTTTAAAGTAATTGGATGTATTGTGTAATGGATCCATCTTTCAATTACAGGTAATTGTAATATAATATACTTATTGGGTTCCGTGGCCCTTGGACGAACAAAGATAACAACAATATACCCGAAATTTCACTTATCATTACTTTTCAATTACACTTCAATTACAATTTGTATGTAAATCTCTTTTTTTTATTTTTATATCTGGAACAATTAATTCAAGGTTACTAAGATTATTTTTACAGTTTTTAAATTAAAATCTTAAATAATGTTTTTTTTTATGTTTATTCAATGCTTATTATAGACATAATTAATAGTTATTGTTTTATTTTTCTAATTTAAAATAAAGAGAAGAGAGAGAAACTTTAATTAATAGGAATCATTATGTTTCAAAGATAGCCACAAACAAGAGACACTAATATGTTTGTATACTGTGACTATCAATTAAGATACAAACTTGATTTCTTTTTTTGTTTTCAAAATTCTTACTCTGGTGTAATGGACTTGGTAAGCAAGATACAAGATCAGTATGATCTACCTGAAGACACAAAGGGAAACTTAAGACCAAACATTAGTACTATTGTCGATCATTCACTCTAAGGGAAGCTGACGATAGAAAAGCTAAGATCATCACGTTTATCATAGAGCTTGGTTGTTAGATTAATATTAACGTCTTTTTCAAGTAAAATATCTAAATATGAAAGAGATTTGTCAGACTCTGTAATATCTTATATATCTTGCTCACGAGGATATATCGTATCGACATATGAATGGAAATAACCACTGTAAATTGACACGTCGTCGATATATCTAAACGTCGAGTTTTAAGTAAGGACATTTGAATAAATGGCAAAGATCGTTCAATTCTAAATTGGAATTGTTTCTCTTTGTCGATTTAGAATTGGAATAGAAAAAAATTAAGAACTATCCTTTGTAGCTTATTTTCTCTAATTCACAAACGAAAACTAACAATAAACTCAAAAAACGAAAAAAAAGATTTCGAAAAGACTTTATTCAAGCAGTGTATCCCAATGATTATTTTTGGACATAAAGCAAAATGAAGAATATATTGACAAACCCGAGGGTTCATGAAGATTTTATAAAGATTTTTATCAATGATAATTGATGATTTTTTCAGGGCGGTAGCCTCTAACAGAAAAAAAACAACATTTTTTTAAATAATGACCGATGAATATCTTTAAATCGAGATCATGTGATAAAAGTTTTAGGAAATATTTTCATCTAACATCTTTATTGTCATGTTTTTGCTTCTTTCTATCTTTCTGTAACAGATGCGGGACTGACAATAGAAGACTGATGTGCGGTGGTGTCATTAAATGACTTTCAACCCAGGTCAAAATCAATGAGAAAAATGTTTTAGGTCATAACCTGTGCAAATACTGAAACCTTATCTTTTTATCTTACTTGTATTTGATTAATAAATTAAGATACTTATATTATTTACGGTTTACAAGTAGTATGTAAAACTTTAATCAGCTTTCGATTTAATGAAAGAAATATACTTGCTGAAATAGTCATTTATCGACCAGTAGTGATATTCTTTTGGGACAATTAGGTTTTCTTTTCGTCACAAGTGGTAGCATAAAGAACCTGTGATAGGCAACAAACACTGTCTAGTATTCTGCAAGTGAAGAATCCAATTTTGAACTTGATTTAGACTCATCAGATGGTTATAATTTTTATAAAGTTTGAGGGATTTGAATACAATTAAGTGCAAATGTGTTGAATTGGTTTTGACGTTTGATACACTGTTAAAGTGAATCAGAAGAAACAACATGTATATTTATTGTGTAAACTACTTCCTTTTTCTGCTTTTATGTTTAAAAGCCCTATCATATTACTACGATATTGAACTTGAAAGACACCCTTTATTATTTAATTTGCAACTGGTCATCTCAAGCATACAGAAATGTCGTATCTATATTTTTGTCGTATCTAGATTTCTTATGCCCCCGTAATCGATGATTTGGGGTTTAATAGTTTTTGTCGTGTCCGTCCGTCCATCTGTTTGTCTTTCCTTGTCTCTTCTGTCTGATTGTCCGAAAAAAAAACATTAATCTTGTCCATAATCTTTCATTTAGTGGAACTATGACTCTCATTTTTCACATGTATATTTGTTGTGACAAGACCTTTCTTTGGGTACAAAAACATTTGACCTTTTGACCTGACCTTGGAGTTTGACACACAACCATACAAAAAATCCAAACTTTTACTTCGGCCTTAAGTTTTGAAGGGTAAATACTAGGACTTTCATACTTCACATATGTATTATTTGTGACAAGACCTTCCAATGAACACCAACAACTTTGACCTTTTGACCTTGACCTTAGAGATTTACATGCTTTAAAATAACTTTAACCTCGGCAATTATTTTTGAACAGTAAGGACTATGGCTTCCATACTTTACATATGTAATCCTTTTAGACCTTTCGTTGGATATTAACCAAAATGAAAAATATAGAAAAAATGCTGAAGTGACACTTAAAACTCTTTTAAATGTTGTGAGAAGGTTTTGTGTTAAAAAACACACATGTAGAAAAACATCTGTTTCTCTGGGCAGTATTTTAGCTTATGGCAGAGTTTCTAGAATGGTATGTTGCGGTAAAGTCTGTCAATATCCATCCCATTGGTGAGGTATTATTAATGCGAAAGTCATAATCTTAATATTTAATGGTGCATATAGACGATTGCATAATAACAACAGTAACATTCAAGGCAACAAAAACGGTTTCCTATCTTTTCTTTCCCCAGCTGTCATACTGGTTTTGACATCTGCAATAGAATTAATTTTCTAATGAATTTTAATACAAGTATATAATTCTTTAACATGAATATATCTGCGTTTACCAAATAACAACAATTTAGAAATATATCTATTCAAAAATATCAAAAGAATTTTACAACCGCCTTAGACTTATGAGGCTTTATGAGTGAAATTGTGTCTGTGTGTTTCTATATCAGATAGAGCTACAAACAAAATCGTTTTCTGCTACTTACAAATGTTTGACAAAGGTACAGAGAAGTTTAAGATTGATGCCCTCTAGGTTTGGTCCGGGAGAAGGGGTAGTCTTCTCTTCCTTTATATTTAGCCGTACATCCAGTGTAAGATCCAATTTGCCATTCTTCTCCTCCAACCGAATAGGTACAATAGAACCCCTTGTCTCCTCTGTGACTGAGCTCACATTCATAACGAGATTGCAAAGAATATATACAGCAAATATAGGCAGGTATGTTGAATAAAGCATCTTTCTTCTCTTATCTGAAAAGAAAAACTATCGTTGTCATTAAATTATAATGTATAAAATGATTATAGAGTTAGGATTTGGGTTGAAGCAGTCGAACCTTTTTAATAAAGATTCTCATACCCCACTGATATTGATATTTTAGATGAACAATTAGACTGCTATTCAGTTTATATATTGATTTTATGAAGACTGTCATCAATTTACCATCCATTCACCACGCAAGAATTCGGTTTGTTGATAAGCAGATACATTTTCCTTTTTATCATAACTCGATCTCTTGATATCATTTAATAATACACCCAACGTTCAATTATATGCAATCTGTTTCTTTTGAAGCTTATACATGTAGGTGTAAGTGATGATATTGACTAACTTCTTTTTCGAAGCGATTGTTCTGGAAGACCTTTTCTATGAACACTTTTTTTCTCTTGAATTCATTCTCTGCACTTTAACCAGTTTTCTAGCTCCTTAATGAGTTGAAATAAAATATGCACACAAAAAATGCATTTTTTCTGTCACGCCTTGAAAACTTGTAATTTATGAGTCGTTTTTGAGCATTTGCTGAAAGTGTACAATAGGGATATAATGATTATTAGGCTGGCTAATTTCCATTAAGCGTTGTCTACTTCGAAAAGTTCAAGATGGCCGCTCCATATTAGTATTTTAGTTTTCATATCATATATATACACATTTTACGATGAAACATTAACAAATAAATCTTCATGATTTATCATCTCTTTGTTGTTTCTGTAATCTGAATATTATATCGACATTTTTTAATTTAAAAATATATCTATACAAGAGACATAAAAATCATGTTTATAACCTTATACAAATAGTTCTTGATATATTTTAACAGAAAAGTAAAGTGAATAGCATCCTAATATCAATATTTAAAAATAAATATGCAATTTTCATTATAAATAAAAAACACAAAGAATCTCAAATTCAATAAATTATTATGATCTTCTGGGTATATTTCAGTGTATCTATGAAAACGGCAAAAATATTTAATAAACCAAGTTACTAAAACGAATTCAATTTTAAATCAGTAAAACAGATTTCTCGAAATTAATTCTTCCATCCACACCTCTCCTTTCTACACTTGAGCTAATTAATGTAGCATACATTATTTCCTGCATATGGATTTTATATTATATCTCTAGATAAATTCGATGCACAATAATCTGTTCTGCAACGGCACAGGAGCTAACCGAAGCAGACTTCTGACAAAGAAATTGATAACACAAGGATATCAATAATGTTGTTCAAATTCATCATTTAGAAATTTTATAACTTACTGTAAAATCATTGTGGTGTCAAATTGTCGAGGTTTGAGGGGATTATATTGGTTTTTGAAGATTTGATTTCGTAATTAGAAACTGTTTATTCATATGAGGTAGAATTTGTGCAAAATCTTATGCGTGAAATGAAGAAAATACTTGCTGTAACCTTCAACTCGACATCTAAATATTATAACCGATCGCAACGACGTACTGTCAATTAACAATGGTAATTTTCATTCTTATTTCAATACGATCTATCCTGGTGAGCTTGAGATAAAAGATACCACAGAGTCTACGATATCTCTTTTATATTTAGATATTTGACTTGAAAAAGATGTTAATGGTAATATAACAACCAAGCTCTATGATAAACGTGATGCCTCTAACTTTTCTATCGTCAACATCCCTTACTTAGGCAGCAATATACCTTAATCACCTGCATACGGAGTTTACATATCTCAGCTGATTAGATACGCAAGATCATGCTCTACGTATGAACAATTTCTACAACGAGGTAAAATATTCTCAAACAAGTTGATGAAACAAGAATTTCAGCAGGCTCATTTAAAGTCATCATTTCATAAGTTCTATGGTCGATACAATGACCTTGCCAGCATATACAATTTATCACTGGGTCAAATGCTGATTTGTACGTTTTCAAAACATACTCAATATATCTAAGTCCATTACTTATACACTTAAATGCCTACGGATTCTATCATTATTACCCGATCATAACAAGGAGCACACGGCGGGTGTGACATATATGGATTGATATATGGCATGTATTGATCTTTTGGAGGTCCGTGTTTGCTCTGCTCCAAACACAAATGCAGTTAAAACAATGAAATAAAATGTAAAGTCTTAAACAACGTAGGGTTAATACACTGATTTAATCTGATGTTTCAGAGGTGCGTTTGCTTAGCGTCCGATTTGTATTGTTTGAATGGACTTCTGAGCCTGAATATATTCGTTATCTCCATATATGCCATTATCATGATTATAAACAGAACATCTCACAAGAAAAAGTCGTGTAGCAACAATACGAAAACCTCGAATAGCTGCAAATTAAAAACCGTGTTTAAATAATTGTTATTTTAATAATAGTATTAATAGAAAAATGGAGTCATAATAAATTTTCTGTCAAGATGACGATATTGGCATAACCATACACCTATCTACTAATGAATATTTACCTATATAGATAAAGCTGAAAAAAGTTTATTTACAAATTGTGTACATACCTTACTTTTTACTTTTCAAAAAAATGAAAATCACGAAATCACAGGACTGTTCTCTTACGAATAATGACACGGTAATCGTTAATGACTGCAGGCATGTATCGTTTGTAAGATGTAAATTAGTTTTCTTGATAAATGTCGACAAGTTATGCTGTATGACTTTCGCCAGTAATTATCAGTGTAAGAATATTTACATCTGATTATATGGTCCTTGAAGAAACATGTCTCATTTTAACAGAAATTTTGTTGAAATAATCAGATGTAAATAAATTCTTATGTAATAAACATCGCTTATAAGATTGCAAAAGAAAATGATTTTGCAAATTTAAACATCTTGGTTACGTCCGAGAGCTATTAAATTTTAGGCAAGAGACACTGCCATTGAAAAAATGGATCAGTCATGAATATAAGAAGAATCATAATGTGGATTAGTAAGCATCCAATGTCGACTTGTCGAATCCGCCGTTGGGAAATCGTATACATTTCACTGCAAAAGAAATGGTTCTTACATGTCGATCATCATACTGCAAAAAGATAGATTGCATTTGATGATAAATTTATTTTATCGACCATAAAATTAGCAAAATGTTGTTTTTAATAAAGATTTCAATATCCTTGCATCATCAGCAGTCTCGTTTGAAGTCATCATTTCAAAAGTTCTATGGTCGATACAATGACCTTTTCAGCAAATACAATTTATCATTAAGTCAAATGTTGACTGACCTTTTTTCATACAAATTGTGAGTCATTTTTAACACATTGACTTGACGACGGATTTTTCTGTTATTTCCCAATTATGACAAACAGCACACGGCGGATGTGACCTTTTGGTAGGGGATGCTCATTTTTCCATGGCACATGATCCCATCTCTGCTGTTTTGGAGGTCCGTGTTTGCTCTGCTTCTATTTTGTATTGTTAAATGGACTTTTGAGCTTGAATACTGTTCGTTATCTTCAAATATTTCATCAACGTATTGTCAGTGAATTGGAGGTTTAGAAATTTTTCGTACGCAGAGAATTTGATATATATGTTATTGAATAAATTATGTCAATTGAATACAAAAATAGGTCTGCTTACAAACGGACGTAATAAGTTTCCAAGGGGAATCCAAGAGATAGATTTTTGAACCTCTAAAACTAACTACAAATTGTCAATTAGAAACCCTGCATTTTTTTAATTTTCAATTTCGTATTTGTAATTCAAAATGTTTTTACAAAAATGATTTTTTGTATTAACAACGACAAGGTAGGTCAATTACGCGTTTTAATTTTATTGAAAAAGCAGTTGTGCTGTCAAAAAGGTTGGATTTTAATAAGTTGAGTACAATGGTTATACATGTATAAAGCATTGAAAAGTTTTACATTTTGATGTTTTTAATTTCCGTAAAATTTTGTGACTTCAAAATTTCTAAATGTTTATTGACCTTTAAAGTATTCACATTTTAAAATTTTACTTTTGGAATCAATATGTGTACAATGACCCTGCAGTTTCTTTTTCACTGCAGTTAACATTTTGGCCTGAAGTGAAGAAAGGGGCTTTTAAAAACCTGAATCATAGTAATGTTTGTATGGTGAAAAAGAACCATCTTCTGCAAAAGGACTTCTAAATAAATGGGAAATACAATTTTTTCATAGATAGGGACCATCATGAACAATAAAAAAAATTTCATACAACAAGAAGTGGTCATACACAAAATACAAGCAAAATTCATTAGTCATTTTCTAGATTAAAGGAAAAAATTATCTAGATAGACGGAAAATTGCCCAGAATAGCAAAAACAATTTACAAAAATAAATTATATTTCCTGTGACTTCTTTTGAAAAATTAGTCCATCTTTGGTCGTCCCCTTAACGTAGACATCGGTGTCCTGGATCTGTAAACCAGAAAGTAAGCTTGTCATTAATATTGTAAGATAGAATTTTTAAAAGAAGAAATTGGATTGAAATATGCTTACTTTTGGAAAATCTGATATAAATGTAGAATAAATTCCAGGCATGCGACTTCTTTTAAGTTTACGTAGTGCCTGTTTGAGATTGCCGATTCTGACGGAGTCCACTGATGATACAGCGTCAGGGTCATTAACTCTCACTGATAATAAAACCTTGCTTCCTATCAACAAAAAGTATTTTCATAATGATGATTGGTCAATAAAATTTCCTGTTTACATTATAAAAACATGTATTAATGTCTTCCAAAATTTCAGAAAATAAAACACACACCTATTCTAGGACTTGTTGACCTTAACCAGTTTCTCCCTTTCGGAACCAGAAACTGATGTGTGAAGTGTAATGGTTTTTGTTGTTCTCTCTTGGCATTAAAAAGAAAAGACCATTTGTCTGAAATAAACATTTGCATAAAAGACGTATGTTCACAGTGTTATGGTTAAAGCCGAACGAAAGGTTTGTCAAACCATCAATAACAATACATTGTAGCGTAAAGAAATTAGAGTCATGTCTTCAGTTCGTAGTGAATCAATCAAAAAATGTAAGAAAAAGTTTGTCTAAGTATTAAATAACAAGGGCACTTTTATTGACAATGTACTTTACACTTCACCTCAGATGTTTTCAAAGGATGCGTTTTTAAATAAGGGATTAGACACTCTATTGTTTATGTTTACTAACACCAACAGACAGCACTGGCAAAACCCTAGTATAGTTTTGATACCTTTTACTTTCCACTACATATTTTCAATTCATATTAAATTATCAATTATGGTTTTGATGAGGCGAAGGATACACCGCTATGACAGTATACGCACCTAAAATTGGTAGCTTTCGTTTAATAAAAAATATCTTTAAAAATTATAAATGAATATCTCTCTAAACATGAAATCCTACCAAAACTTTAAAAGGAAAAGTTAATGTTTGTGACTATAGACTTTTAACTGTAAATGAACGATTTACACAAAAATGTCAATTTTCCTGTTTTCAATTTTTTACCTATTTAATTTTTCAACGGGTAGTTACATTTTGATTAACATCATAAAAGGTAACAATTCTTGACTTACCTGTGGACCGTTTCTGCTTACATTGTCCGGTAAGAAGAAATGATATCCGTAAATCTTTCTCTGTAGCCATGGCCTGAATGTATCTTATAGTTATATCGTTTTTTGGTGTAGCGTCACTGAATACATAAACTTTAGACCCATATTCAGCCGCTGTAACCGCTGTAAAATAATAATAAATATACGATATCGTAAATATAAATATTTTTTTCATTATATTTTTTTTTCATTATTAGACGACCTATTTTACAGAAACTTTAACCAATAAAGGAAAATTCTTATTGTGACCGTCAACTCGATATCCAAATATATTGACATGTTTTATTAATGAACAAAATTCATTTACGACGACAAGATATATCCCAGTAAGATAAAGAAAAAAAGATGTCATTGAGTCCGTATATTGGGATGTTAAATTGAATTAAGACGATAATGGCAAACTGACAACTAAACTGAATAAAAAGCGTTTTTCCATCGCCAGATATTCGTATTTATGTTCTGCTAACACTTGCATATGGGGTTAACGTCTCCCATCTTATTCAACTCTAAAGAACATCCTCTTGATTAGAAGTTTTAAGCAAAGACAGGCTAATCATAGAAAAGTTAATTTAACAGGTGTTTCAACAACTTCGTTTGAAATCAGAATTTAATAAAGTCCTTGGTTATTGTAATGATCTTGTTAGAAAACATATCCGATCTTTGGATTTTGCTAATATTATGTCTTGTTTTCATTCAAAATTTTGATTATGTAACATTTATTCTTCCAGAGCAATACTAACGGTTCTCTTCGTGTTTGATCGGTCAATAGGGGGTGCTTACTCTTCATAGGCACCTGATCCCTACTCTGAACTTCCTGAGGGTTCGTGTTTTATACCCTGTCCACAGAGTTGTATTGTTAGTGGATCATTAGATCAATCACTTCTATAAATGTACATCATTATTTCAGTTCTAATATAATGAAAACATATATTTTACAAACTAAGACATGAACATAAGTATTGTTTAAGTCAAGGATTTTTTTTAAAATCCATCATTTATTATATGCACGTCTATGACTATATACAATGAAGCGCATTGAAGTGGTAAAATTTTCCGTTTGACTGGAACGTTTTGAGCTATCTTTAGAACGACGATTGTCATACAATGACACGCCTATTTCTTCAGAAAGGAGAAATCGGTCAAATGGTTCATTCGAATACCTGTAGAACAGGTATTCCATGAATATAACAGCCAATCAAATTGACGGTCTACTTAAACATCGAATAAGCACGTGTTCGACTAATACTTGTGTTATGGTGACTCCAATAAACATGATAAATTCATAATTATACACAAATTCGTTGGAATTACAATGAAGCGCATTGAAGTGGTAAAATTTTCCATTTGGACGAAACGTTCTGAGTCATGTTTTGAACGTCAATTATAACATAACGACACGCCCATTTCTTTAGAATAGAGAAAGGAATATTCGCCGTAATGTTTTAGGACACTATACACTTTCCGCGACAAGCAACATGCGTTACACTGAAATGAAGATTTTTAAGTAAGAAAAAGCTACAATGAAGCGCATTGAAGTGGTAAAATTTTCCATTTGAATGAAATGTTCTGAGTCATGTTTTGAACGTCAATTATAATATAATGACACGCCCATCCCTTTAGAAACGAGAAAGAAACATCCGTCGTAATGTTTTAGGACATCCCACTTTCCGCGACAAGCAACATGAGTTTCACTGAAATGAAGATTTTCAAAAAAATACAGTCCCGCTTCTGTAAAACATGTGGAACGAATTTTCATATTTAAAAATTATGATTTTATCATGTTTATTAACATAAGACATGTATATTTCGAACACGTGCTTAAAAATTTGATTGGCTGTTATATTTATGGAATACCTGTTTTACAGGTATTTTAATTTGAGTCTAAAGAAATAGGTGCACACAAATTTTTCATTGTATATATATCTTATGTAAAACACGCATTCCGGATTTGTACATAATTATGATTTTATTATGTTGACTGGAGTTACTATAACACATGTATTACACATTTATGTAACAATTTCATATCGAAATATGTTTACAGGTACAAAATTTGGAATTTTCATTTCTAAAGAAATGGTCGTGTCTAAAGATAGTTCCAAACGTTCCATCCAAACAGAAAATTTTACCACTTCAATGCGCTTCATTGTACGTGTTTTACAGAAGCGGGGACTGTCTAACTCACTTTTATAACTTTAAAAAATCTCCATTTCAGTGAAACTCATGTTGATAGTGGGGTGTCCTAAAACATTACGACGAAAAAAAATGAACATCTGAAGAAATGCGTGTCATAATAATATAATTGACATTCAGAACATGACTCAGAATTTCAATGCGCTTCATTGTACGTCACGCCGTTTTGGTAGGATTACTTTACCTGCTTCTGTTCCTGATACGGAGTAAGTACAGGAATGGTTGGTCGCTATGCTAATAGAACTGAAGGCAGATACGATATCAGTACCGCTGGTTTTTGTGATAACTGTCGGCGTTGTTTGGCCTGAATATATGGAAAAATACACTAGTATTCAATGTTAACATACATTATTCATTTAAAAAGTCATATTAACTTTAAAGTCTGAATAGGTGCACACAAATTTTTCTAATATATCTTATGATATTCCACATGTACTTAATCTTACACATTTTTAACATTTCATATCGAATGTTCACAGAAGAGTAAAAGAACGTCCTTCAAGTACATTTTCTCATTACAAGAGATACAAAAAAATGAACATCATGTCATTTCATTTTTATCTTGCATTGTGGTTCATCAAATTTAAGTTTATAGTAGTGTAATGTATGTTTTTGTCTTAGACTTCATGGTGCTTCTGGAACTAAACTCAGCGTCATTCTAATTTTAAGGTCAAAGTCACTATAATCGTTGAGATCAGTTCTGACCTTTAACATAATTATATGATTTTTGTTTCTACTCTTAAAACATTCAATTATTACCTGTGACCCTTACCTTGATTTGTGTAGACCAGTATATAGTTATAGGGATTACTTCCGGAGGCCACCAGTTTCTGGATTTCCTGTTTGATCGCGTCTCTTTCTGTAGAAACACTGGTATCAATGACAAAACACAGAGATATTCCGGCGTGAAGTTGCAGAAGACTTTCAAATTTATTATCCCCAAACACTGCCCTCAGTCCATAAGCTTTTTTGAAAATTAGAAAAATACGTAAAGTGTATTAGGTTTTAATATTTAACAGCAAAATTTTCTTCTATATTGAAAGAATTAAAGACAAAAAATCAATATGTGATTATAATAATGCTTTTTTTTAAATTTAATTTATCAGAATTATGGAGTGGAAATATCAAACCAAGTTTAATTTTACTTTTGCCAGTGAAGAAATATTTTGTATGTTGAATGGCAAGTTTTGAAACTGCTGTGTGATTTACAGATAGAGGTGAGTAGGCCGCTGTGTTTGTTTCTTTATTTATTCCGCCAAGAGCAGCAACAATAGTGGCACTAGTGTCAAATTTCCCGCCATGACTGCATTTTCCTGTTGTGTTTGTGGTTGGTTCTAAAAATATTTTGAAATTTATTTTAAATATTAATCGAGTGCATATATAAACTAGCTGATATCGTCTTAACATTATAAAATGTCAACCTACATGGACCGCACATGTCAATTAAGGATGAATCAAGACTATAAGTGGACAATGACATACTTGAAGGTTTAACGATATCTTGTCCACTCCTGTATCCGCTTGTCAGTTTGTTGTTATTGGTCAACAGGGGCGGATCAAACAAACAAGGAAGTACATCACTGTAAAGATAAAGGCGCGATACGACGGCAATAGTTATGATTTATATTAATATTACTTCACATAAATTTTGTTACATTTAATCTCTCTTCAGCAACATATTATTGTAGATGTTTGAAAAAAAAATATTGACAGTTTTTTTAAAAAGGTATAGCGTTTTAAAATTAAATTGATTACCAGCCATATGCTAAGAATTACATATTCCAATAAAAGAAAAAGCATTGGGTTAAGCATAGCACTTTGAAACACAGCTATCTTGTTTTACATGTTTATGTATAGTAAAGGAGGTTGATTGTGTACAAACCCACAGTTTTTACAGGTGTCCTCAGATGCTGCTGCTACAGGAAGCAGTGATTTGCCAGGAACGCCTGATGTTGGGAAATACGCGTTGTTACCCAATCAAACACAGAATATTAATACACAAACTTCTAATTGCTAAATCAGAATAAAGTTAAACAGTTTTATGATTATCTATACCTAAATCACTGTAGTAAGTCGACGAGTTGATTTTTTTCCAGTTGGTATTACTATAAAAATCTTGAAGAACATGTAAGTACTGTCCAATCATGTTACGGGCCGTGGCATAATTTGGTTGCGAGACATTCAAGGCGTCAAATGCTGACGATCGTAGGTTTAATAAAATATTATTCCCTTATAAAACAAGAAAATTTATTATAGATAAGTTGACTGTTTATTTTGCTCAAATGTTATCAACTGAACATTTATAATGAAGAATAGCTATGGTAATTGCATCAAGAAGATATAAAATTCAAACGCCAAATTTTGTTTGTATATTTTGTTGTTTATTTGAACTATCCGTGAAATTTCAATTAAAAGCAATCATATTAATCATCTACAACTGAAAACAGTACAACACCTTGGTTGATTTGTTCGCCATTAAAATGCCAGGCAGCCTCTCGTGAGTGATCGTGGTCCACGCGAGAGTTGTGATCGACGATATCATCAATGGCGGACTGAAACTTCTTCTCTGGCACATAAGCTTGAATAAAAATTGAAATCAGACAGGAAAACTCGACTTTGAAATGTACAAATAAGTTTATTACTTGTTATCATTGTAGAACTATGAAGTACTAACTACTTAAAACACTGCATAGTGAAATGAAAAAGAATTGTTCTTCAGGTATAAAGCTAGACCTTTCATAATTATCATGCAGTTCCCAAATTCTATACTTACACCCATAGTAAGCGTCAAACAATTTCCGAGCTGTTATATTTGCTATTCCCGTCAGAGATCCAGGTTGTGGTGGTGCGGATTGTCCAGGGGCGGCTTTACTCTCAAAGTACTCTGCAACCGCCAACAAAATACCCTGCTCCGTAAGATCCTGATGAGTGTAATCACTAGGAGTGATATATGGTGTAAAGGCGTTAGGAATAAATGCGTTAACGCCAACGATGTACAAAGAATAGAACGACAAAAGGATCATTGCAACAACAGTGTTGAATATGGAACTAAGAGACAGAGAGAACTCTTGTCATACTGCACTGGGTTCGTGTGCATTATGGTCTAGATTGACACAACCCCCTGACTGTTAAATAAACAAATCCCAAGTTTAATCGCTTAACGCCATTCCTTAGTTTTATCATTCCAGTAGTTTCCTGCTTTGTAGTTTAGAATGTAGATAGGATAAGAAAAAGTTAATAAGGACGTATTTTTTTTTCAAATTGTTGGAAGCACATAATTTTATTTTGTTTTATTACATAATAACAAAAATCATCGGTTTATCAACTTCAGATACATGGTCTCTCTCTCTCTCTCTCTCTCTCTCTCTCTCTCTCTCTCTCTCTCTCTCTCTCTCTCTCTTGAAAAAGAGTTTTATCAATTTCTTCTCGAATTTATTTTTATGTAGTCAGTTAATTTAAAAATTCACATAAACAATTTACAGCAATGATATTTTAAATAAGTCAATTTGAAATTCAATTATTGCTCTCCTGGGTAAAGATACGTGTTTAATCATTGTACTTTTAAAAAATGGATCTCCTGGATTGTCCAAGCATCTCAACTTAATAAATTGAAAAAAATAAATTTGATCGGTTGAAAAATCTTTATCTATACCTTTTAAATCGCTTTATTAGAAGACTTTAATGGCTGTGTAAATTTAAAAGTTAAATAAATTGTCGTACCTTTCGATATAAACAAGCACTTAGCATCGATAAGAAATATCAATACGAAGAAGAACTTGGCCAAAGCCCGTGGATTCGAGTGACAGGAACAACCCTCGGCATTCTTACGTAGCTATTTTCTCACACAAGGTATTGTCTTTTTTGTCAGACGCATCATGAGAAAACTCAAAATTTTATTTTTCGAAGTAAGTTTTTGATAAACTGAAAAAAAGGTTGATGAAAAATCTCCTTAATTCTAAGACTGAACATGTATGAATGAAATCTTGTGTAAAATTCGCAGTACTTTTTTGTTTAATTTTATTTTTCTTCTTAATTTTATCATCTTCTTTTTTAATGTTTTCATACACTTTTTCCCCTACAAATTTAAATGTTAAATATATTCTATTAGTGCTTCATTTTAATGTCTTTTTTAAATCTGCGACAAAAGTGTGCTTCATTCACAAATTTCCCTTACACATTTTAGTGTCATGTTCAGTTTATAGAATATATATATAGCATTTTTAGAATTATTTACAATTTGTATATACAGATGGGGACTTTCACTTTTTGAGATGTATAGCGATATGATTGAGATTTGGGAATTTGTTCTTATCTTATTTGGTGCAGAGGCACTTGTTGGAATCGGTGTTGGAATATTCATTTGGAGGAAACACAAAAACAAGTAAGCTAATCTATTCATAAAGTTTCAATTCAACAGAAAACCTTTTTTTACAAAAATGTTTTTTTTTTTAAATAAGTTGAAATACCAAAATAAAATTAGCTGTTAAAAGAATTATGAAGACAGGCTTGTCATTCGATCAACATTGTAGAACAGATTATAGCTCTCAGAGAGACCTATTAGATGATCTTCAAGATGACGTCATTTTAAATGATTTGTACGAAGCAGACGACCTCGAGATCGGCGTTCCCCCACATGATTACCAAGAAGTAAACGATGCTGTGCGACTGAAGGTTTTCCGGCGACTAAGCAGCATTTCTGATTTTTGCGAGTCCAAATCAGAAGCCCGCAGAACCAGCATCTTAAGTGATGTTGCATTGCCTGATGTTGAACCGCGCCCAGTGCCAATGGTACTTGCTACCAATGATGACGTATTTTACGGAAGCGACAGACCGTTGAGTGACATGCGCCCTCCGTCTTACCACACGCGAATGTCGTATGCTCATTCCAATAATGGGGAAGACTTGACTCCTGTCAACACACCCAGCCCGACAAGATTTAGAAAAGCATTATTTATTGATGAGACCACAAAAGGAGGTCTGACGAGACCTAAAATGGGTGACCCAACGCCATTTTCTTTACACACTGGTATGTTACCTTTACATTTTATAAATATTGTTTGCAGCTTGATATCTGCATAAAATGTACATTACAAACACAATTTCTAACTATAAAGTTGGTCCACTAATCACATTTTTACCGGTATGTGCATGAAGTTAATAACTTTAAATTTGTTTCAAATCTTAGAAAAGACAGAAGTGTCAATGGAAAAGATGGACAAAGCAAAACCATTGTTGGATATTTAGAATCCAAGGGGAAACAGATCTGCTTTAAAAACAGTGATGTTTAGTGTTTGTTTAATATGTAAAAATAATATTTGCTATTGTTCCTTTATTATTCATGCTTTGATTTTCAAGTCTGTACATTAATATCATGAAAATCAATTATGTGTAAACAAAGGAATTGTGCAATTATAGCTTAACTAAAAAACTATGGTCTGCACTTTTGACTCTGGATTTGCTATATATCTTCTGCTGTCAAACATGTATAGGAATATATTTCAAGAATAATACTTATATATACTTATATATTTCAAGAATGATACATGTAAATAAGTCTGATGATGCCTGCATTTTGCATTCATAAAGTTTCTTGGCAATAAACTACATATATAGTACTTAAAGGTATTTAGATTGTTTTATTTCTTTAAAGGATAACAGTTTTGTTATCAATACATTAAGCCAATAAGTTCATACTATTTCAATATGAAATATTTGTGCAAAAAGCTTTGAACTTTATAATCAACGTTAACATATGAATAAATCCATTCAAAAATTTCTAAGGCTATCTTCAAAATAATGAGCACTTGGAAATTTCTCCCACAGAAAATTTCATCATACATATAGACAGGGTGAGAAAATTCAGGAATAAAGGAAATTAAATTAAAAAATGTTTCAAGGGAAAAAAAGTTGGAATCTGGCAATTCAGTGGGTCGGGAGAAGGCAAACTAACTTTTTAACAAATATTGTCTGACCCTTTGCCTTTTGTATGATTTTTTTTTTGTAAAGCTTACCTTAACTTTTACGAGGTTTAGACAGTTTTATTCTTCATATTTCACATTTCTTTGTTAATTTAAAAATTAAAACTAGTGGAAAGAATTCAACTTACAAGAATATTCTAAGAATTCAGTGATAATGATATTCTTCTATACATAACATCCTGCAGATACCTGTAATTGGAAATGTTTACGTTTTACCAGGTGTACTTAATTTCTTGAACTCTGCGCACATCACTAAGCACGGAATGACAATACTGGTGAGCTGGTTGTGTTTTCTCTTTTTTTATTCTCTGATTTTTTCTGGATTATAGTTTTAATCCTTATTTATTAACACACAGCAGAATACTTTTGTTAGTAATGAATACAACTCACTCTCTCTCTCTCTCATACACCCCTTTCTCTCTATCATACTTAAATCACTGACAACGAATGACAATGAAGACTGACAAACAATGAAGAAACAAACCACAAATAGGTGGATCCAAGATCTAACACCTGGCTACATTAAGGATAAAGTGTACTTCATGTAGACCAATGATATATGTAAATCAAACGCGGTATAAACTTTGGGGTTTTAGATAAAAGATTTTTTTCGTGTGTAATGCTGTAGCAAGATATGAGTCACTAAAGTATATGGAAATTTTTTAAAAGTATAAACATCAAATATGTGTCCAAGCCCCTTTAACAAAATAGTCTTTATACGAAATCGTCTAATATTGCTATGAAATACTCATTACTAACCAAGAACAATAGTGGTGTGAATTATCTAACTAAAAGGAATCCATCATGACTGATAAATTAAATCTGCTTGAAACTGCAAACGGGGAAGCAATCAGTTAAATAAAGTGAATTTGATTACCTTTAATTTTAAAAAAAGGTCTTCCTACATTAATATTTAAATCACTACTACAACACCAAAGAAGAGTAACGACCACACCATGAAACATATGGAGACAATGAACAGTATTCAAGATCAAATTCTATAAAACAATGCAAAATAGGAGCAGAGCAAACACGGACCTCCAAAACATCGGAGGTGGGATCAGGTGACATGGAGGAGTGAGCATCTCCTAAAGACCGGTCACACCCACCCTGTGCTCCTTGTCATGATCGGGAAATAATGAGAAAAATCCGTCGTCAATTCAGTATATAAATAATGGGCTAACAATTAGTATGACAAACGTCAGTCAGCATTTGACTCAATGATAAATTGTATCAGCTGACAACGTTATTTTATCGACCGTTTTTTTTCCGAAATGCTGTCTTAACACAAAACATCGTTGTGTCATCAACTTATTTTCAATGGATCGATTTGTTTGAAATGTTCATACATAGAGAATGTTTTTGCATATCGAAATTCCTTTACGCATCTCTTAAAATTGTAAACAAAATTCATTACAATGTGGAAAATCTAAATAGTATAACATGCGTTAATTTTTTTTCAGTTGTTCCGTTAAAAAATAGGATCCCTGCTTAATAAATACGTCTATGTCATATTGTGCAACTGTGAAAAGGAAAGAAGATGTTTCTCTTTTCTTTTTTAACATATCAATATTAAAACATCTATGTTTATTAATAACGTGTTCGAATACGTCTAGATCTACTTGAACCATACGTCCCCTTCAGCATCGTAAATTCAGCGGAAAGTCTCCCTCACTTTACCTGTCTTCTTTTTACTATACAGGAGCACTTGGCTTACTTTGATAGAAATTCCGACACAATGCCTTAATAGAACCAGTATCGCCTTCAGGTCCAAAATTCAACATAAGAGAAGTAAAGACAAACAGTGAGAAAAGCAGAGACATGCTTGCAGTTATCATAACAAATTTTCCAAATTCATAGATAAACTGAATTTGAGCTCCTATCATAAAAACAAATGCTCCAAATGTGGTTAATGCACCGGAAATGACAGAAAATCCCATCTTTCCTAGCATGTCACGTGTTTTGTCCTGTCGCTTTTCGAATGGCGACATGTTGTAGGCTTCAGCCAAATGAACGACATAATCTACAGCAAGTCCTACCACCATGCACAAATTAATAGACTCGACCATCCCTAATTTTAAACTTTGCAGGGGTATCGATCCCACAACACATACTGTTACAAGCAGTATAACGATCCACGCTAGAAACCCGATGATGAAGTTCATCGTAGTCAGAATAAGAACAAGAAGGGCCAAGGACAAACCAATGATTATCCCTTGTATTGCCGAATCTGACAGCATCTCTTGGACTCGTATCCAGTGCCATGTATTTCTTGTGCATTGAAAACCATTTTTCAAGGATGCTGGCATTTTATCTTTTTCATCGGTAATTAGCTGTTCCCATGCTTGATAAATCGAGCTTCCTTCACTGTATCCCAGGTTGTTAACATTAACGGATAGATTAACTTGAATTCCAAAATATCGAAGTTTTGTGCCATAAAACATGAACATAAATGGTTCTTCTTGTGTGTCGCGAACAATATCTGTTTCTCCAATTATGTATTCATCGCCAATCAGGTGGTCGAACATAATAAAGTTTTGAATGGTCTCTCCTGTATACTTATTAGTTATCCAGTATTCCAACCCTATCTCCAACCATCTATCAAAGTCCTCTGGAAAAAAGTGTGAGGTATTGTATATTTGACTGTTGGAATTCATAAACTTTGTCATTTTGGCCTTATCTAGTGGGATACTGACATTTAGATCCGATGGATACCTTTCCCTAGCTTCTAATAGATCTTTTTGAAGAAAGAGTTCCATGGTTGTCAGATAGCAACTGACTTCTGGTTTTCCAGTGATGATATTTGTTTTTATTCTCAGATGAGTCATTTTTGGTTCGGCGCCATTTTCCAAACGTTGGCACAAATCATAGATAGCCACCTGAGCTTCTGCTGACGAAGGGTCAAATTTATCATCCCAAACCATTTTTCCTCGACAAAAACCGGATTTTTTGCGGCTACATTCACTCATGTCTCTCGCCAACAGTCCCCATACTAAATATACGCTTGTATGCTCCTCCCTAAAATTTCTTTGGAATGTGTAGTAATGATGTAGTGTTGCCTTTCCTTGATTGTGCGAGGGTCGGAATATTTTTACTCGGTTACTGTCAAGCTCCAGTTTGGTTGCGTTATAAATGAAAAACGACGAAATTCCAAAAAACAACACGGGTATGATTATACGGAGAGGTCTTAGGTTCATAAAGGTAAAGAATCTGAGTCGCAGAAACTGAATTATTATCCCCCAGTCGTCACATTCTTTGCTAGTGTGTATGCAGTTAGTTAACTGTTTTTGTTCAAAAAGTTGGTGTAGTCCTTCTTTCGAATCCTCCAAGTTATCAAACTCTGGTAACATATCTGGAATTGCATCTTCTTCTGTCTTCGTATTCAAGGAGAACGGAATCAAGATGACGGATAATCCAGATGCCTTTTCTTGAGGGAGTTGTGTACATTTTTCACACAAAACACGTCTCATGCGTCTCACACAACAACCAAATCTTTCAAAAAACCACCCTTTGACTTTGATAGTTTTGGGTCTAATTTTTTCGGAATATAGAACAATGGCGGTTGGAAAAAACACTAAATCGCATACATAGTTGACACCAACTAAGATACCTGTGAAGAGGCCAAAAGATCTTATGGGTAGAAGCGGGGAAGTTCCACTGACCAGAAAAGCCGCCATTGTTGTCAGTGACGTCACAAAAGTAGTTTTAGCAGCTCTGTTGTAAAATTCAGCCAGGCGATGAGCTGTCAAAAGGTTAGTATCTTTGCCAGTGAGGCGCCAAGAATCGTAGAACACGAACACGTCATCTGCACCGATACCAAGAATTATAAATATGGAAACTATGTGTAAAAAACCAAAATATTCATAACTAAGTATAAATCGATATATCAAATTTGCAAGTAAAAAGCTTGTTAAAATACTATATATTCCAAACGACGTTATAAAGAACGATTTAGTTTGAATCCACATAACAAGAAAAATGAACAAAAAACTCCCAATTGCAAATATCACGTCATCATATGTTTGCTGTAGGGCTTCACTTTGATATATCATTTTGCTTGTGAAGTACATATACATTTTGTCCCCGATAACATTATTACGAATGTCTATTAGATTAGGTTTCACTTCATGAATTAAGAAATCACGAATTTGGTCTTCACTCTCTAAATTAAACAGATCACAGATTGTAATTAATAATCTAGTAATAGAAGCGACACTTCCTGGCTGACAAGGGTCGTAATCTTTCGGAAGGAAATATTCAATATACTCTTTGGTTTCATTAAATTTCATAGCACAACATAATACATGTTTTGGATTGTTAAATTCCAAATCAGTAAAACTAGAATTTAAGTTTAAATATGTACCATCAAAAAGCCGAATTATTGACTTCGGTTTTACACACTGAAAATCCTCATCTTTCTGACAATAGGTTGAGTAAGTGATATTGTACATTAAATTTTCAGTATATTGGATTAAAATGAGATTGTTTTTACTGAATATTTCTCCATTGTCGACTTGTAAGATGACTTCTACCGTATCCCTGACCTGCCCTTCAAGCCATAACGGAAATTGTGGGTCGAACAAAGGCCTGTATATTTTCCTGGGGTAGTCGTCACGGCTCCTCCATGCCAGATCCTGCTTTCTAGTGCTGTCGTCATACAGGACAAGGGGGACCGTCTCAAAATCCACAGGGAAAACATTTTTCTCTGCCACAACGAGAGACACTGTCGTAACTATGGCAAAAACGTGAATTGTCGATGACAACAAAAATGCTAATATTGGGAAGTTTGCAATAAATCGGCAGTAAAAGGGTGCATGTAAGATATTTTTCATCTCTTGTACATTTTCCTGTTCGACGATATCATTTTCTTCCAGTTTGAATTCTTTTAAATCGTCAAACCGAGCATATGTTGAATTTTTATTTTTTATTCTCTTTAACCGTTTAGCCAACGTCTCTATGTTGGAGTTTTTAATCTGTTGTTTTGAGGTCTGCATTTGCTCTTCTTTCCTTTTCATGTCGCTGTTGCAATTTAGATTATCATTTTCTTCAAAATTTGCCAATTCGAATTCCATTTTTTCTCATAGGATGGACGTTTTAATTTTTCGTCATCAGTATGATTATATAGGCAAAGTAGTGTACATTTGCAAGTATCTTCTAGTATATTCTACTTATTCTATGACTCGTCGAGCTTCATATTACATCAAGAACCTCATTGGCTATCATGGTACACTGAAGATGAAAATCATTACGGGTAAGTAAATATGAAAATCAAAGAAATTATAAAACAATCTTTTTAAAAACATTATTTGTCCTCTCCAGATCGACATGTCACATATTGATGGACTCAAAACTTTTTTAACCTCCAGCAAAGTTTTCAACAATTCCAGAATCTACTAATCGCGTCAAAACTATTTGCTCATTTCTAACAGATTTTGGAATATTTCGCATTCATGTTGTAAGTTTTTAAATCAACCTATCGAACTACTTTTTATCCTGAATCAGAAGAGGACAATAAATGTATCATTATAAAGGTTGTCGAATAAAATATTGACTTATATTTACTTTAGAAGTAAGGCAACAGAACAAAAGAAAGTAAGGTAATTTTTTAGGAGACATGGTGGTACACAGTTTTGTAAAGCTGCAGCGGCATAAATAATTTCCCTACATTTACATTTGTATTTATCTATAGCATTGATTCAAAAATTCTTAGGCCGAAAGATTTCTCTGTTCTACAATAAAGTTTTACTGAACAGAATGACTATTTTATTGTTTCGTGTCACTTACACCCACTTAGTATTTCTCCTTTGTTTCTTAAACGCAATAAACATGTCCCTATCCAGACTTTTTGAGCTGTGACTTTTTCATCATTTGAAACTCTTGTGATGTACATAGAGAATAATACATGCCCTTTTCCATATCACATCCTGTATCAGCCCGAGACACCAATATCAGCCATAGGGCCGAAGGCCCGAGGGCTGATACAGGATGTGATGTGGCAAAGGGTATGTTTTATCATATTTATTACATACTTAGTAATAAAATACAGAACACATTAAGCTGAAAAGAAAACAAGTAAACAATCATGCACGGACGTCTTAAAATGTACACAGTCTATTGTCTCATACTGTTTCGGGTTGTTTCTGCATCTACTTCTATTTCAAATGTCCTTAATCCGTAATTTTAAAATAATCTATAATTTATCAGTTAGATTATCATTACATTCAAAAAGTTAAAATTAAGAGAATAATGTAACCCCCAAAATATGTGTATGATCACAAGTACTGTTTTTGAGGTTTAATTTACTAGGGGTGTGATATTGATCCGTATCAGCCCTGCAGGGCTAATAACCTATATTAGCCCCGCAAATCCATATCAGCCCTGCAGGGCTATTATGACGTCAGCCATATCGCATATGTAAAAACCCTGTATTTATTACTAAGTATGTAATAATTATCAATAATATAATGTCTTATCTATATGTACTTGATCTTACCTTTTTTTATTATTTTACAGAAATCATAAAAAAAAATATTCAATGTCTTTCATTATTACTTAGTAAGATTTACGTTGCAGACAAAAACTGCATAAATTACATGGATTATTGTTTTTTCTGCAACATTTAGATTACTATTACACTATAAATTTTTATATTATAGCATTATATTATAATAGTTCGAGGTTCATTATTTTATTTACGCAGAGTAAGATACCAAATAATTACTCTGTCGTTTCTTTACCATTTCTTTCTAAATACTAGTAATACAAAATGACTTACCAAATAGTCAAGCCCACTGGGAATGCAACTGAATTTCGACAGGCAGGTCCCCTATTTGTACAGGAAGGCTACTCTAAATATCCTGACATACTTATTTCTGTACTCGAGTTCTCAATCCTCTTCAAATATTTTTGGAAATATACATACAACAAAAAAAGGGTGTCCTATCTGATTCTAAAATAATTTTTAATCTTCCTTCACGATTCCCCAGAAAAACAGTTGAAAAGTACGAAAGCCAGTATCCATAATTTATCTTACTAGTTTTTCGGATAAATCACATATTATTTTGGTATTAAAGTTGGCTTTAAAATTTTAACAGTCTTTTTTCTTGAGATTTAAAATTCTACACTTCTTGCAGGACCCTTTTCTTCTGAAATTACTTTGATGGAAGTATACAACAATTTTCCCCTCTTTCGTGGAAAACCTTTCTTCGTAGTTTTAATGTTCACCACGATTATCTCTTCACTTAAATAAGCATGCACATCTGCATATTGATTTCTTCCATATAGTTACGCTGTTGTGTGCATTTTTTCCAGTGAAGCATTTTTTATAATTGAAGTTTTGGATGGAATTGTGATATTTGATTATCATTTTTGTAATATTTTTCAATCATTAACATTAATAAGGGCTACCTTGTTTATCTCAATGATAAAGTAAAGATAATTACAAAATTATTCAATTTATAAAAAGTCATTCGTTTAAAGCTCGAAAAAAGTGAATAAATTTAATCCTTATTTTCCGTTATTTCCTGATTATGGCAAGGAGCACACTGCAGGTATGACGGGTAGGCAGGGGATGTTCACTCCTCCATAGCACCTGATCCCACCTCTGATCTTTTGGAAGTCCGCGTTTGCTCTGCTCCTAATTTGTAATGTTTTATGGACTTTGATATTAAATACTGTTCGTTATCTCCATATCCTTTATTATATTGTATGTCTAAGACGATACTCCGCGATGGTGAATCATTTTTTGTAAATAGACAACCTCAAACAGCAAAAGTATAGCTTATAAAATCCACCAGCATTTTTTTAGCATTTGCACGAGTTAATACAATACAAGGAAAAAAACTGTCTTAAGGGTGGTCCATTAGTTCCCATTGCGGAGGTATTAATTTTTTTCATGATGTGTCCACCGAATCATCCATTGATTGCTGGTATGTTGTTTTGCGTCCCACTTGTTAATTTGCAATCATATTGAGGTCATAGTCAAGTTTTCCCGTACAAATTAGGCTCCGCCTCCTTTTTGTAACCTTAACTGTGCTGCGGTTTCACCAAATATCAATGACCTTCTTCAAGTCTATATGAACCTATACTCGGCACCTGAGGCCATTGGGAAGTGAGGGATCTTATCGTTTTAACGCCTACCATCAAATTTTAAGGTATATTATTCAAAAAACACTACAACTTTCCCTTCGAACTGCGTAGAGGTTGGCGAAAGAGCAGTTGCTAGTTATTATCTTTATCAAGTAAGAGATCAAGAGATCTGTCGCAGCATTCCGAACAGTATCTTATTGATTAAAAAAAAGAACCAAAAAAGGGTTTCCCAAATCCCTCTTTTACATAACATGATGAATTTAAACAATATTGTTTAATCTGCTCAGGAAATTGCAAACTAGTAAAAATAGATGCGACATTGATGATAAAAAAGAATATGCAATACTTTAATCTCGGGAATAGAGCAAGAGCCACTAATCGGCTTTTTTTTCTTTTTTTTTCTTTTTTTTTTTTTTTTTTTTTGCCCTGAGATTTCTGAAAAATCAAAACTGCTCAGTTAAGGTTAAAAATGCAGTATTTATCACTTGGACTGTTGACAACCATTTATTTATTGAACCTGACGTAAGTTTTCCTTTAGTCAATGCATTATGACGTCATAAAATTCGTTTTTTTCCTTATATCCTGTAAATTCGTTTACAAAAAGGCCTAAAATTGAGGGATTTTTTCAGTATTTTATATAGAGCACAACCTCTGATCCAAAATATGCAGTTACATATTCAAAAACCTATTTCTGAAGATTCAAAAGCATGTTTTCATTTTTAGATCGTAAGCTGCTCATATTTTAAATCTTTGCTGAAAGTAATCAAATACGCGTGCTTTCTGCAAAATTCAAGAACAATGCATTTTCTCAAAGCCTGTATTTCAATACTTTGATTCTCAAAAAAAAATTTTATTATGGGAAAAGAAAGCACCAAGTCTCTACTTTACTTTGATAAACAAAAGAGAGAGATAGTTTATTAATTGAAATAAGGACAGGGCCATTAATGCATAACGTGAACCTGGATCTTTAAAACCTTTGGACAAAACTGAGGATTGACCCTTCGGTAATCTATAAAATTTACCGCACACCTGATACATAAGTCCGTCCCATGCTAATGAGTATGCAGTAAATCCTTCCACTATTTACGATTTCATTAATCTCTCTTAGCAATTTTCTTCAAGGAATTGCCATAAAAAGAGTTCCATTTTCCTTTATATTAAGATTTGGTAAATTAATTCCAGTTGTGGGGAATTTTATGTTCCTGGTCCTTAAATCCAACAACCTTACGTAATTACATTAATTACTGTACTCTTCCTTAAAAGCTTCAAAAGATCGAATTTTGTTACTCATTTTATGTTGTCGACTCAGATAGATATCGTGGGTTAATTGAACTTTTGTACTTTAAAACATCGTTCATTTTTTTCCGAGAGCAATTCAGCTAGCCAATCATATTATCTCTTTTTACTGATACAATGTAATACAGAAAGAGCGATATCAACTATTAGCAACACCATTACTGGATCTTTATATTGACTATTTCATCATCGATCGATATGACACCTCTGAAGGCAAAACAAAAATAGAAAGACCAAAACAAAATGTTTTGAGCATTAATATTTTTTTGGAAATTTAATTGAAAATCAAATTGAAAGCCTACCTAAGCTGAAAGTTCTGTTGAATTTTTTCTCATCATTGCCTTGTTCATTTGTCTGTCCGTTTGTCTGTAAACGTTTTATATTTTTGATTGATTAATTTTTCACTCATAAAGAGACGTCTTCATTTACAGGTGAAAGGCTTCAAATTTACTTGGCACTCAGAACCATAGAGAAGTGAGGAGTCGTTATCATGCCGACACCAGTCGAGACACAGATCCTCGATTTTTAAGGTCCCGAACGTTTACTTTAATTCACCAAACGCTTGGCGTTGTCCTAATAAAGGATTTTATCCCGCTTCAGACAAATTTGTAAGTTGCTGATTGGATAAAAGCTAATCACATGACGCCCTGAAATCTCCGTCGAGGAGTAATATGAAAATCGGGCACGCGATTCCGTTCGAAGCGTTGTTATTGTAAATAAAAATGGCGGCTAAGAAACGGTTTACGTAGGTAGTTTAGTTAAATTTCTTGTTACTGTAATGATATTTTATGTTGATTGTTATTAGATTAAAACTTAATATTTTCAAAATATGCGCAAATACTTTTTTAAATCGAAAAAGGTCTTCAGCGGGATAAATTCGTTACACAGTCAGTTAGTGACCTAATATGGATTCATACAGGGTGTGAAATGGAAAATTTAATCCGTATTGGGACTCGGCTTCGCCTCGCCCAATACGGATTTCCATTTCACACCCTGTATGAATCCGTATTATGTCACTAACTGACTGTGTAACTAATAATACTTTCTAGTACCAATAATAAGGAATCGGGGTAAATAAACTTAGTTACATCTTCTTTCAAATAAGTCCAGGTCAAAACAGTTTTGAAACTTGTTTGATTTTTTTTCTTTATATCAAATATATGGAGATGACAAAAGCCATTCAAGCTCGAAAGTCCATTCAAACAATAATAATCAGGAGCTGGGGAAACAAAGACCTCTCAAACATCAGACGTGGGATGAGGTGCCATGGAGGAGTGAGCATCCCCCGCAAACATGTCACACCCACAGTGTGTTTCTTCCCAAGATCGGGATAGAATCGAAAAACCTGTCGACAATTCGATGTGAAAATAATGATCTAACAACAAGTATCAACTTGTTATACCCCCTTCTTTAAAAATGGGAGGGTATATAGTAATCGGGATGTATGTCCGACTATACGTCCGTCCGTCTGTGCAGGTGATAAGGATATACACCTGCATAATTAAGCGAAATTGACGATATAGAAAAGTTAAGGTCATCACGTTTATCAAAGAGCTTGGTTGTTAGATTACCATTAAAGTTTTTTCTCCTAAAACATCTCAATATGAAACAGAGGGTTTGTAATATCTTCTGTCTCGAGCTCCCTGGGATATATCGTGTCAACATATAAATAAAAATTGTTAATTAGTTTATTATATGGATAAGGTATGAAACATATGGAGATAACGAGCAGTATTCAAGATCAAAAGCCCATAAAACAATACAAAATAGGAGTAGAGCAAACACAGACCTCCAAAACCTCAGAGGTGGGATCAGGTGCTAGGATACGTGAGCATCCCCTTCCGACCGGTCACATCCGCCGTGTGCTCCTTGTTATGATCGGGAAATAGCGGAAAAATCCGTCGTCAATTCAGTGTAAACTCGCGGATCTAGATATTTTTCAAAGGGGGGGGTAAAAATTTTAAAAGGGGGGTGGGGGTGAAGGAGAAAATAGTTATTATAACGTACGTTTTACACATACATATAGTTAAATAACTCAATAGGATACAGGATGGAGAATGGTTTTTAAAAGTGGGATGTTGATCAACCTGGGAAAAAGTACTTGTATGGATAACCTGAAAGTTTTGAAAAATAATGGAAAATAAATATCCAAACACGGAAATCCAATTTTTTTTTTTTAATATAAATTTTGGGGATGGATTTCATTTTGTTTTCGCAACCGAATTTCTTTATATATTACAACGTTAGCCTTTCACTGATCATTTTCGAAAGTAAAAACAAACAAAACTTTGGGACTTTTCTCTTTCTGCAAATTCAAAGGGGGGTTGCAACCCCCGTAACCCCCCCCCCCCATCTGGATCCGCCATTGGTGTATAAATAATAAGTATGAAAAACGTTACTCATCATTTTACTCAATGATAAATTGTATTTGCTAACAAGGTAATTGTACCGACCATAGAACTTACGACCTGCCGACCTTAAACGAGACTGCTGATAATCTTGTTTCATGAAGTTGCTTGTAAATAATTTACCTCGTTTTAGAAATTGTTCATACGTAGAACATGCTCTTGCATATCGAATCAACTGAGATATATACACCCCGTATGCAGATGATGAAGGTATATTGCTACATAAGTAAGGGAAGTTGTCGATAGAAGTTAAAGTCATCACGTTTATCATATAGCTTGGTTGTTAGATTACCATTAACGTCTTTTTCAAGTAAAATACTGTAAACCGTTTTAATTCCACGGTGTTAAAATTTCACGATATTCTCGTAGGAAAAAATTTCCAATCGCAATGGTATTTAATTTCACGCTGTAAGAAAATTTCTTCCAATCATTTAAAGGTATTTTAAAGCTAATGATAGCATTCACGATGGGTTTATTTTCGCGGAAATATGATGAATTGCGAACTGAGCGCTAAAATTAAAACCATCGTGATTATTTGTAATCTACAGTATCCAAGTATGAAACAGATGTGTCAGACTGCTTGGTAAATCTTTTATTTTAAAGCTCTCCAGGATATATCGTATAGACGTAGGAATAAAATTACCATTGTTAATTGACAATACGTCGACGATATATATGAATGTTGAAATGAAGGCCACAGCAAGTGTTTTCTTCTTTTCACACATGCAGAATGAAGGTATATATTAGAGACTGCAAGAGATATTCTTGTTTCATGAACTTGCTTGTCAATACCGTATAAGCAGAAGTTTTTTAGCGAGGATTCAATTTTGGCATTATACAAGCGAGGGTTCTGCACCCATAAAAGATCGCTATAAAATTAAATATCTCTAAAAATAAACTGTGTTTAATTTGTATTAGCTTTTATGTGAACATTTTAAAATCGCTAAAATTCCTTCTCGCTAAAAATAAATTACCATATTTTAAGGACAAAACGATAAATTTGTGTCTTGCTAAAATTTCCACTTATACGGTAATTTACCTCGTTTTAGGAATTGTTCATACATGGAGCATGCTCTCTCATATCGAATCAACTGAGATATATACACCACGTATGCAGGTGATGAAGGTATATTGCTGCATAAGTAAGGGAAGTTGACGATAGAAAGATTAAGGTCATCACGTTTATTATAGAGCTTGGTTGTTAGATTACCATTAACGTCTTTTTTAAGTAAAATATCCAAATATGAAACAGATGTGTCAGACTCTGTGGTATCTTTTATCTAAAGCTATCTATATCTTAATGTCGAATTGAAGGCCACAACAAATGTTTTCTTCTTGTAATGTACAAGTATTTAAATAAATACTGCTTGATATAGATGCCCATCTTTTATGTAAATGAAGTGGGTGGACAGCAAAAGCGTGAAAAACCATTTCGATTGAACTTGATTTAAAAGAGAGAATCATGATTAACACAAAATGTAAAATTTACTTTAATGATCTCTCTGCAAACATCATGATCACTTTCTTTTATAATTAATCAAATAAACAAAACTTGTGAAAATATAACATAAACAAGAAAACAATTTCGACGGATTTCCATATAGACTATTCTCCAAGATCACCTATAGGAAAATTGTACATCCCCAGTCAAGAACATCAACATGATATTCATTCCAATATTTCAAAAGTTCTATGGTCGATATAATGATATTGTCAGCAAATGCATTCTGTTAATGGGTCAAATATTGGTTGGTGTTTTGCATGCAAATCGTAAGGCCGTTATATTCACACTGAATTGTAAACGGATTTTCCTGATTTCCTGATCAAGACAAGGATCACACGGCAGAAGTGACTGATTTACACACGATGCTTACTATTCCATGACACCGGACCTCGGATGTTTTTGAGGTTCGTGTTTGCACTGCTCCTGATTTGTATTGTTTATGAGCATGATTACCGTGGTTTACATATTCCATTCATCACTATCAGTAACGAAACACTGGTTACGGGATCCAGCTCTTAGGAAACATTACTGAAATACTGGCAATTTGACGTTAAGCAGAAACAATCATAATTAGTCAATGGCGAAGAAAACTTTATTGGCAATTGGTCATCACTCAGACCCAATCCATTTTATATTATTATAAGTATATTCCTCTGGGGCTGGGATGAGGCCACATAATTCAAAAATTTCCCTAAGTTTTTAAAGAGTGACTAAGACATTTTAAAAAAAAAAAGGACTTTTAGGTAGAACAAGGTGACACAAATGAGCGGTGTGTCCCGGGCCTCTTGTCATGCTTACATTTATCTTCTACAGGACACATTCTGAACATCTGAGATCCCAATTACCTGCATATCTTCTATGCATTCATGTAGCCTTAAATAAAGTTTAGACACACATAAATCGGGAATTTTTGAAAAGGTAGACAGCATGCATACTCTGACGGCAAACAACGACAGTACATCGTAAATCAACGTGCCCTTAATTAACTATCTACATTCTTGAAGAATTGATCAAACGGTAAGGACTCGTAAAATTTTATGAGGCTTAATTGAGGCAATGTTTTAATTTTCGGAATAAAATAAGTTTGATCTTAAGTATAACTATTAAGGTTTGTAGATTCTAAGCAAATTAGACGTACCGATGGTGAAATTTGACTTTGGATTTGGCCTGGTGGTATTGTTTCAAGGTTTTGCCAAAGGTCAACATGGCCAAAATTTCATTTTTACAGTAGCTTCAAAACTAGTTAAAAGAATTTTTTTGATAAATATTTTTTCAGTATTTGTTATCAAGTGATATTTTTTATCTCTTAATCAATGTTGAATTCATAGACTATAAAAGTTCTGACTCTATAAACAAAAGTTTTGGAGCTATTGTAAAAATAAATTTTTGGACATGTTGACCTTTGAGAAAACCTGAAGATCAAAGTGTAAACGGTATTGGTTGAATTTACAAAAGATCGTAATTACAGGTGACAGGAATAATTAAACAGTCGATAGTCAATGGATTGTTTAATTTAAGTTATTGTTTTAAGAAGTAAAACGTTAATATTCCTTCAGTTGCTATGGGGGGGGGGGGGGGGGGGGGGGTTAAAACATGGAAATCATAAAAAAACAAGACACACTAAACTGTTTTAAATTTTCTTTTCTGCAAAATTTTATTGTGCTTGAAGGAGGTACGTGCACATTTGCCAAAATTTAATCGTCTTCTAATTGTATAAAGCATTTGAGAGAATTAGGTCACTTACACTTTTGCAGTAATCAAAGTACTGAATGTAATGAAAGAATGAAAGGAGGATTTATCAGTGTTATGCCCTATTTATACATATAGATTTTTACCATTGAAATTTGTTGGTCTATTGAAACTTTTTAATCCATAAGGTATATATTTTCCAAAAAAGTTCTTAGTTCTGTATGAACGTGATAAAAACTTTGCCTTTAACAAGAAGGGGATAATATTTGTATTCTGATACACAACAGCTGGAAACTCCTGTTGTCCTCCCTATCAATGACGGCATACAAAATCCAACTATACATTCTATATAAAGGGAAAACTAGAATTTTATAATTGGTGTGTAAAATTCAAACAGGATCTGTAAATGAATGGACCTTCCTTAATTACCAAAATACATTTTTCGTTAATGGTCTAGAACTTGATACCCAAATTACTTTTTCTGTGGATATAAAACTACTTTCTTTCGGCATATTTTGAATACCACAAATACCTGCGTTTATTTGAAATAGGTTAAATTGCCCTTTTGACAAGATGTTAAAGACAATAAAAATAACCTGTACTTTTAATTTTAGGAGAGACATTAAATGAATGATGATTAAGCAAATAAGCCTTGATAGTCATTGCTAAATAAAATAGTTTATCTATTTGAGTGTTTTTGCAAGTTTGTCCATGACCATTCATAAAAGCATTTAGTTCATACTTTTTTCAGAGAAACTGGGGGAATGTTTAGTCATTATTGGATAATTTATTATACATGTATAATATATCATACCGATATGTGTCATTATTGTAGAATAAAATATTTAAATCTCTTTCACATCAATTAGGGAAGCAACCACTACAATTTTTCCATCAAAATGCAACAGAGGAGGCTATTATAGTTTTGAAGCGGTGGTAATCAAAAGCAGATGGTATATTGATTGATTGATTGTATGTTGTTTAACGTCCCTCTCGAGATTTTTTCACTCATATGGAGACGCCACAACTTGCCGGTGGAGGGCGACAAATTTTGTCCAAATCTTATGTATTTTAAACTTTTATTTTGAATTCAAACTTGTGTATTCTTTAATAAAACCTTGGTTTTTTGACCGTGCGCCATAGGACAATACCTCGTGCACATTCAAGCATAATAAAATCTTTATTTTTGCCTATATTTTTAATCCAAAAAATTAGCATGCACTTAAATATGATAAATAAACATTTACTGAAATTTTCAGCTGAGTGCGCCCATTACTTTTCGACAAAAACGCTTTGTCCACGATTTTACGGGACAACCCTCGTAATTTGGGTATAATTCAGTGTAAACTTTTTCATACAACTATAACGAACAATTGCAGATAGATAACTTATTGTAAGTTCTTTATTACTTTAGCCAAGCAAGCAAACTGTGTTTGTTATAGATATTTTAATGATTTAAAAGCTGTAAAAAGTCTCAAAAAGAACATTAGCCTAGTAGGTATGTTGTACAATAAACCAACGAAAAAAAACAGTGCCGGTGTAACGACGAAAAGTGATCCCCGTAGAATATTGACCAGGGGGTCATTTTTCTACGTAGAAAAATGACCCCGGGTCAATATTCTACGACAAGTAGGGTCATTTCTCGACTGTAGAAAAACATTCCAGACCAGTAATTCCACGACTTCACACACGTTGAAAAGTAACCCCCATAGAAATTTGACCCCCTACTTTTTTTATACAATAAAACCTTATATATGCGTCTCCTGATATTTTATCATATTTCTAATGCAAGCAGGGGGAATTTTTTATGTACTTTAATCCTTTCCAACATATATTTGATTGCATATCTTAATACATGTAGTAGCATCACTATCAATTATCTGTTATGGATTTATGTTTGGCTTGCAGAATCCCAATGAATATTTATTCATTGAAGAGCATAAATTTATTATTATATTTTTAGGTGGTATTTTATCATTCAAAGGTTTTGTTCCAAAAATGGCATGATATGTTTCTGATAATTATAAACTTTTAAATTTTTTACAAATCTAAAAGCATAGCATAGAAGCAAGGAAAACAACGTTATTTACCTATATAAATTCAATTCCCTTAGCGCTTACATTTAAACTTACATACATATCTATATGGATGAAGGATATGGAGATAACTAACAGTATTCAATATCAATGCAAAGTCCATAAAACAATACAAAGCAGAGCAAACATGGACATCTAAAACATCAGAGGTGGGATCAGCTGCCATGGAGGAGTGAGCATCCCCTGCTGACCGGTCACACCTGCCGTGTGCTCCTTGTCATCATCAAGAAATAACGGAAAAATCCATCGTCAATTCAATGTAAAAATAATTGACTAACCATCAGCGTGAAAAACGTCAGTCAGCATTTGACTTTATGATGAATTGTATTTGCTGACAAGGTCATTGTATCGACCATAGAACTTATAAAATGATGACTTCAAATATTCTTGATTCATCAACTAGCTTTTCAATGATTTAATTACCTCGTTTAGGAAAATGTTCATACGTAGATCATGCTCTTGCGTATCGAATCAACTGAGATATACAGCTCAACGAACTTTTTAAGCTCACATGGTTTTTCGCACAAATTAAGGTCACATTGTTAACATGTAATATTGTGTATCGAGGCTTCAAAATACATTTTAAAAGTATTTGTTTACATTTTTTTAAGTTTTACCGGGGGTATTTCATTAACTAAAACATAATTCACACATATCAGTTGGTAGAACTTTGATATTTTCATGGCTGAAAAATAACTACTCTCAATTGAATTTTTGTGGTTTCTTGCCAATTGCAACTGTCTTTTTTTATCCGTTCTTTTGAAAGCAATAGTTTTTTGTAGAAACGTAGACATGGGCACAGTTTAGCTACTGTAAGTTGTATTTTCTGTACATTTTGACTCTTTAGTTCGGGGTGATAATAGTATTTTTCATCTGTTTGACTGGTTTGTATGTAAATACGGTGGGGTTTTTCAGAGTCAACTTCTAAAATCTGGACTCATGAGACATTAATCCCACTGCAAAATTCTAACCTTTCAAACCGTAAATGCAGAGAAATTTTCCTTTTCATAGAAGGAATTTACTTTTTAAAAAAATAAACAATACTTCATTATCTTACCCTTTTATGTGGTTTCCTTTAGCAATGTTAACCCTTTTTGGCGCTACATTTCGACAAAACCAAGAGGAATATGGTAAAGGAACAAACAATTTTAAAAACTACTCACCGTTAAGAAGAAAATTTAATAATTTCAACTACACGGTATCAAGGAAAGTTCATTTTATACTATTGTTAAATACCTATGGTAGAATTGTATAGTCGAAACATCGTACCATTCATATATAAATTCCCCTTAAAAACATCCACTTTGGAATCTTAAGATAATAATTTCAAAAGACATCTATGCTTGAACATTATATATCTAATATAACGTAAGGTTATGTCATTGTACTGCAGTTCGAAAATGGTAATTTTTATTACAACAATGTGACCTTAATTTGTGCGAAAGACCATGTGAGCTTAAAAAGTTTGTTGAGCTGTATACACTCCGTATGCAGGTGATGAAGGTTTATTGCTGCGTGAGTAAGGGAAGTTGACAAAAGAAAAGTTAAAGTCATCATGTTTATCATATAGCTTGGTTGTTAGATTACCATTAAAGTCTTTTCAAGTAAAATATTCAAGTATGAAACAGATGTGTCAGACTCTGTGGTATCTTTTATCTCAAGCTCACCAGGATATATCGTATCGACGTAGGAATGGAAATTACCATTGTTAATTGACGATACGTCGTCGATATATCTAAATGTCGAGTTGAAGGCCACAACAAGTGCTTTCTTCTTTTCACGCATAAGATCTTGCACAAATTCTGCTTCATAATCGTATGAATACAAAAATAGGGTCTGCTAATAACGGAGCGCAATTGATACACATGGAAATTCCAATAGATTTTTTGAAGACCTGGCCCCGAGGTTATAAAACTTAAAGCATACTCGTACTCCAACTCAAACTCCAGTAATTAATGTATATAGCATATACCGGGTACTAGCACGTGCATGTCCCCTCATTTTAATATGTATGTTTACATAATTTTTACCTCCAAAAGCTAAAGATTTCCTTTTCCAGACTTTGAGTTCGTACTCCAAGTCCGTTGAGTTTGACTCAGTGGAGATTGTACTCCAAATTTTTATGACCTCAAATTTAGAAACGTACTCAGTGGAGTTCATACTCAAGAGTTTGGAGTTTGAAGATGGCGGATCTAATTTCAAGATTTAATAGACATTACCTTTGCAAATTAATGAACTCTGTTAGTCTATCGTGCCATAACTTCGATATTAAGTCCTTGCACATAACGTCCAAAAGTTAATGCTCAAGTATAACATTAAAGTAACAACTTTTTCATCATCCAACATTTGTTGTTTTTTTTTTCTATTGGTAAAACACTCTTAATTAATCATCCTTTAAGCCACACACCCATTTTGTCAAGGTTTTGTTGACACTAGCAAACGACAAAAGACATTTTACAGCTATCCACATTTTGTTTCCCTTGTATCATAGGTCAGAGGCAATCTAATTTCGTACTTATTTTTACAAAATCAAATCATCCCTATTTTTTTATGAGAAGTTTGAAATTTCATTCATAGAAAACCAAATATTTTTATAAGATCTAATGTTCTAAGCTAGCGCACTTTTTCGTGCCATTTTTCAAAAGTAGGGACCAAAAACGTTAAACTTTTGAAAAAAAAAACTTTTTGATTTTTGCAAATTATTTATCCAGGGTAAAATAAAAGAGATTTATAATTAATTAATCTTGAACACTTTTTTCCTGACACCAGCTAGAAAATAACCTTTTTCAAGATTAAAATAACAACTGTGAAAACTTTGTGTATAAAATGTAATAAACGTTTCTATGAATGTGCGTATCTTTGCTCTATTAGCCTTTAGTTAGAACATTTTAATATTGTTTTCCTTTAATGGAGATAAAATAGTTTGTATTATTAATGAAAGGTATTGTGTTGCTTCGATTTCGTTATTCAAGCTTAAAAGCTATCAGAAATAACACTTCAAAGCATACGGCAGCTTGATATTACCCTTTTACATTCCCTTAAGAAGTGACAGGTATATTCCTACCAAAACGAATGTTTTTGCATCAAAAAATGACAAGGGGTCATTATTCTACGGGGTCATTTTTCTACAATGCACACGGAGAAAAACGACCCCAAGGCCATAATTTCTACAGAAAAGTGGGTCATTTTTCGACGTAGAATATTGACCAGGGGGTCAAATTTCTACGTAGAAAATGACCCCCGGTCAATATTCTACGGGGGTCACTTTTCGTCGTTACACCGGTAAATATTAACAAATTTAGATTAAATCTGAGTTTATATTTTTGAAAAATAGTGAATCATGCAGCAGGCCCTGGTCGACGGTTTCCATTTGCGTTGAGGTACTGCCGCCGTCATCATGGTTCTTGGCACCTAATGGGTGGCGGTTACAGTTTCATGATTACTCGTGGTAAACACGAGTAGTCGTGGTTCCTGCAAGAGGCGTTTTCCGTCGCATCTCAACGCAAGTGGAGGAGTGCATGACATATTCTTACGCTCTTTCCATTGTTTTTCACATTGCATCTGTTTGTTTGCATTTGTGCATTGGTTTGTAATTGACTTGATTAATGATTGAATTCATTGATTATTATGTGAAATGATTGATCGACTAATTGATAATTGATATATTGAATTTGATTGATTATTGATATACTTGTGAAGTTCATGCATTTGTGACCAACTCAGTGAATAATCCGCACGACTGGGTCGTCACATTTGTTTACTTGTATTGATTGTTATTGTGGGGAAGCCTTGTGGTAGCCCCAGCATTGACCACGGCGGCAAGAAGCTCCAAATTAACAAACAAAAACATCTATGTTGTTTGTTTGAGTAGAAAATACAAAATGTAAATACTTTTAGATTAATAAGTTAGTAAATGTCAAACAATGAAGATCAAAGGTAGAGTTCAAATTTATAATGCCTAGAGATTAAATGTTATTTATTGCTTACAGATGTTGTTTTCTCCCAATTTCTTACTGTCAAAAGAAACATAATTATAACTTCCTTTTAACATCTGATTTTGATTACAGGCCATTGTTATCATCAATACTAAATCTAACGAAATGAAGGCTGTGATTTTGGTGGTACTGTTACTTCTATTCTATTCGGTCTCTTCTGCACCGGTCTCTTCTCCTCCCGGCTGTTTATACATGGGGAAGGTCTATCCCCCAGAGAAATCTATCACAAACCAATGTGTTCCTGACAACGATGGAGTATATTTTAGTGTAACCTGCATGAAGTCAAGAAACGGATTCTACTATCTTATGATACGGATAAGTAGGAAAAACTCTATACACAGCAAAGATGATTGTGTCGACTAAATATTAATGGATATCGTTATGTAATATTCTTTATGATTAAATAGTAATCTAAAGTTTTCCTCTTCTTTCATTATCAATGCATAAGATATTGTCGATCAGGAATAAAATCGTGCAAGAATAAACCCCTTATTGGTCCATATTACACAGAATATTTAAAATATCTAAATGATAATTAGTTTTACAATATTAAACATTAGCTCAAATTTCTATTTCAAAAACTCAAACTGGTGTCGTATGTTAAAATTTAAGATTTTAGTTCAAAAACCTCAACTTTCAATTATCAAAACAAGCTTAAAATTTGGAGTTTTGAGATTTTTATCTAAAATATTTAAAACTTTATCAGAAACCATTTTATTATTTCAAATTTCTTATTTATTCAAACCCTTTCAAAATAATAAAAAATATGCAATTAATTGGTATTGTAATGGGGCACAAAAACGGAGGGGTAGGGGGATACCTCTAAAAGATCTAAGTACACACAAGTTCAGAATTTTAGTACCTTTATATTGCACTAATCTGTTGCATTTATTGGTATTAGCAGGTGTAAAAAATAAAGACAGCAGAGAAACACCACGTATAAAAAATAACTTCCTCCCTTATCCAGAGAGAGAGAGAGAGAGATTTGTTGATCAACTTGGACAAAGAAAGACAAAAAAATGTTATGCTTGATATCTTTTCTAAATTACTTATCCAATAATACAAATAATAAAGAAAAGAAAATGCTTTTATATATTGTCGTGTAGCTCCGCTTTTCTGTTTCTGCTAAATATAAACTAGATCGCACACAAATAGCTCTGTTATAAAACAGCTTATTACACAAAACTGGTATAAAAATGAATAAAAAAATGCAAAAGATATATGAAAATAATAAATCAAAATATTTTTTTTAAAAAACATACTTTAACATATTAATCTTGAATCCAAGTATATATTTCTAAGAGAGGAATGGGGACACACCCAATAAAGAAATACTGACTCAGATTTTTTTAATAAGTAAGTAAATTAAAAATTTTAATCGTCTCCAAACATAGAAGTTTTTTCTTCTTTTCTTTTTTAAGGGGGTAGGGGTGCATTTATAATTATACAAAACATGTATTCGCATATGGCTTTAGATCTTAGATGTTAGGTTTGCTCGCATACTCTCGCTACACTGCGTAGCGAGTATGCGACCGGATCACAATTTAAATCGATTGTTTTAACTTTAAAGAATTAAGGGGGAGCTTAACCCCCACTCCCCCTCCCACATATACACATGATGGTAACTTGAAATAGGAACTTCTTGTAGTGCTTCATTTACAAAAAAGAAGAAAATACCTAAGGTGGAAATTACGACATCTTAACTTAGGATATTCATAAGATGCTTTCGTTTTACACCCGAAGACGTATCTTAAGATATGCCTTAGATATGTCCTAAGAAATATCTTAAGATATGTCTAAAGACACATCTTAGGAAATTTTCATAAGCATGCCTACTGGTTTATTTGATTAAACGCCTATTTTTACATCAAAATGTACAGTGACGTTTTACAAAATCTTTATATTAATAAATATTAACATATAAGATACCTAAATATGCATTGATACATGGAAAGTAATTAATAAAATGAAGCATAAAGGTCCTTAAAGAAGAAGCTTTTTAATTTTTTTTTTTATTCATGAATAGATTTCGAATTTTTTATGTACAATGGCATTTCACTCCACAATTTTGGTCCGATCGTACTAAAGCTCCTGTCGCTGAAAAGTTTTCTTTTTATTAAATGGTACTGTATAACAACCTTCGGAATGTCAAGAAGAACATATTTTTTTTTGTGGTTTGCTTTCACAACTGTTCCATTAAATTTCCTGGTGCTTGGCCTACTGATCAGTTGTACATGAAAGTAAGAGTTTTGAATAATACTCTAGATCTGATAGGTATCCAATACACTTAGTACTTTTTGTGTAATTAGTTATAATTTTGGGATACAAATGTTGATATCATTGAAAAAACAGGATTTTTACATAGCTGATGTCTACTAATATTGCTGCTAAAACATTTTCTTGGGTTCTCCACATCAAATGCCACTGAAGTTACCAAGAAACTCATCTTCTACCTAGCTGATAAAAACATTTTTTTACATCGCTGATATTTAATAATTTTGCCTATAAAACCCTTTTATTGTTTTTTCAACATGATATGCCATTGAAGTTACCAAGATATCTTAACGACTTTGATCCTTATTTAAAGACTTGAACTGTTTTTGCCTAGTTTATTTTTAGTTTTTGCATACGTAGCTTTAAATTCAAATCAAATCAAAGTACTGAAAGTACTGAAAAGCGGTTAGCATGCTTTCATCGAATATGTACAGTGTACAATAACAAAAAATGCATTGAATCATGATATTAAAGTAGGCATGCATATCTTTTTCCAGTGTCATCAGCGAAGAAGCAGACACACTGAATTTTGTAGTACTTAACTAAATGGTATAACCAATAACATCCCAGACTGATGTCACAAATTTTTGTTTCAAAATATCAACCTGAGATTTTCAGTTTGAAAGACAGGAAGTTCAATT
This sequence comes from Saccostrea cuccullata, assembly GCF_032062105.1. Classification (NCBI taxonomy): domain Eukaryota; kingdom Metazoa; phylum Mollusca; class Bivalvia; order Ostreida; family Ostreidae; genus Saccostrea; species Saccostrea cuccullata. Next base: position 88,501 of record NW_026924737.1, read on the forward strand.
TCAAAAATTCTCCCTAATTGTCGCCATTGGTGGCGTCCAAAAGTGCTCAGAACGAAAAAAAAATTATGTTGATGTTGCAAATTTAATTGGCTTTCATGCTCTATTGATTCTGAAATTAGGTAACTGTAAAGGCTACTATAGCAAACAACTCAAAAAGAAAATAAAATGATAATTCAAATTCTTTAGATTAATTGATTTGGAGTACTGTACATAGATCTTTAGCTGGCTGGTCTGAGAAAAACGGATGGACGAGCAGAGAATTAATTAATTTCAGAGAGCTTCAGTTTCGTAGGCTCGCTGTGGGTCAGCAGGTGTGACCTGTCATTGGGGATGCTTACTTCTCCTAAGCACCGGAACTTTCAAGGATCCGTTTTTCTTTTGAGACCGATCACTGTTCATTCTGTATTTTGATACAGATACTTAGTACATCTGTTTATTAATATTATGAACTATAATTTCTCTCACAGGAAGAAAGACAAGTAAACAAGATCATAAAGTTTTAAGAAATGTACATTATTGACTTTTCATACAATTAAATGTTCGAATAAGTAAATGGTATATGACAATTATTTAAAAAAGAGTCTTGCACGATATGTATAAACGAACATATACTGAGTATTTGGCAAATATTTTTCATGAAATATTGTAAAAAAAAAAAAAAAAAAAAAAAAAGTGTGAAAAGGAAAGTTGTTGTTTAATCCATCAATACTAGTATTTTAAAAATTCAAAGGTTCACTAGAAGTCAGTGTATAACAAACAATTTAATTGTCCATTGCAAGAATTACCTAGGTATCATTGTCACTTTCTTCAATATGTTGCATAAGCAATACATTGTTTTTTTTTTTGTTTTTTTAGTAAAAACAAGTATGCGAATTTCTATCAATATGTCTGTAAGCATCTGTATTTTAATTTTTATTTTTTCTCAAAGGCTCAAAATGATAATTAACGAATTGGACAAATTCAAATTTAAAAAGTATTTTTACAACTTATACCTTGCATAGGAATTTAGCAAAATTTCAAAAATAATCATTCATTAGATATAATTTTCAATTTGTGCTTATCGTCAAGATTTTTCATGCCTCTTTTTTCTGTGCATATTTTATATCGGCTGATTTTTAGAAAAGGATCGAATGCCGATTAAAAATTTTTTCTCCAATTTTTTAAAATTAATTTTAGTATTTTCAGTCTCCCATTATTTTTTTAAAAAATAAAAATGTGATCGTTTAAAATCGTTTGTAATAATTAGACTGAGTACAGAATTTATCTCTGGAAACAAAGCTTTTATTATCTTTTAAATAATTTCAATTGAGAAAAAAAGGAGAAGAAAACAAACGTTTCATTATGGAAGTAACAACTTACAGATGTATTCAGTATTTTTATATAAAGACTTTCTTCGTGTACTAGTATTACTTAAGTTAATTAAAGGGATGCCTAAATATTTTGGAAAATGAAACTCGATCGAGAGATTCTCCGATGTTTTGCAGTCGGTAATAACCTTCAACCCCTTTAGCCAGTAATTAACCCGTCCTCCCTGTGCCCAGTAGCATAATTCGGTCAAATATTTATTGTTCATGAGGGGTGCCTTATAATTAATCACAGGCACCTGAATTTTTATCAGTAAGTCTCTAAATTAGCCAAATATCGAAACATTCTACCCCCTCTATATATAAATACACAAGGTGTCCAACGCCATTTTGACTACCTGTTCGATTCAGGCTTCAATTTAACACATAAATCGGAAATGCCTACTGGTTTTCGTGTAACATTGGGTTCAAATATGATATTTCTCGCTATACATTTCTTCCTAAAGTTTAAATCTAACGCGTTGATAATGTTATCAGCTAAACTTCATGCTGACTTCGAATTTCGTCACAGGGCCCGATCGACACCAATTGCTCCTATGCATAAACTTTTTTTAATACAACAATTATAAATTTATTTCATTGACAAACAAAATCAGAAAAAAAATTTTAAAAACCGAAAGATTATGTTGTTTTGATAGTCTTGATTTTATTTAACATATGTTATATGTGTTAGAAACAAATCATAGATCATAGGTACTAGGTAGAGGCTTTGTTGAAGTTTCCGTTGTCGATAGGTAGCGCCTTATGGAAGTTTCCGGTGTCGATAAAAATCGGACACATGCCATAAAGCGGTTAGCGAAGCTAACCGCTTAAAAATGGGAGTCAATATGCTTCGTTTGGTGCTACAGTATATTTAATATACTTTTTGCACTGGAATTTTTGTTTTAGATAAAATTTACATCTTTAAATTTTCCTTCCGATATTTTTATCCGATAAAAGCATGACACAAAATGAACTCTAACTGTATTTGAAAAAAGACACCTTAAAATTGTGACTAAGAAAAAGTTTCAAATTGCTTCACATAATCAATTATTTGATCTTTCTGCACTAAAAAATGTTATTTTTCTGGCATTGAAAATTTCAATAGCAAGAAAATTCTTTTAAAGTTTTAAGTTTTTTTCTGAATTTAAGCAAATAGATCAAAGTTATCTTAAATATTTAGTAAAGAACATCAAAAGTGTGGGTATATGATGTAAATTTTCAGGTATTACTTAAAAAAAGTGTAAATCTTATGTTAAAATTGGCTCAATTTTTTCCCGGATATTCTGAATAAATTTACTATATTTGACACACTTTGTTGAATGAATTCATACGAAATAATTTAAAAGATATTTCAGAAGCAGCATAACACATTTCACTGCAAAAAAAACAGCTTTGTGTGCAACCAGCATGGAAAAAATAGGAATCAAAAATTACAGTACTGTTATAGTTCAAAAGAGAAAAACTGATCATTTTCTTCTTAAAAAAAACCTTTGCATCAAAAGAAAGTTCCTGGCTTAAGTGTACTTAAATGGAATTTAATAGCGGTTTTCATTGAATATAGTTCAATTTGCATTTTAGAATCCAGATAAAATGTTAGAACTTAAAAAAGATGCAGATTTTTTTAAAGGACAGGACCAAAATCCGCTCAAATGTTCAGGATCATAAGTCCATAAGAAATAAACTCAGCTTCTAGTATATTTTGTGTAAAATAATACAATTTCAGGACGCAAATAGTGACATCATTGAAAAAAAACTGGATTTTTAAATTACTGAAATCTATTATTATTACTAATAAAAACAATTTTGTAGATTCTGCAGATGATCTGGCACACAAATTACCAAGATATCTGTAGTAATAAACTCAGCTCCTAGTACATTTCGTGTAATATTATGTAAATTTGGGATACAAATGTAGACATCATTTAAGTAATTGGATTTTTACCTAGATGTTGTCTAAAAATATTGCTGATAAAAACAATTTCTTATACTTTCCACCTGATCAGAGTTTGCTTTATTCAATATATTCTATATTGGTTTTTTTTTCTTCAAGTTAGGTGGTTGTGTTTTAGCAAGTTACTAGAATCTACGTATCTGTAATTGCATTTCGAATTCGTTTTAGTAACAAGTAGTTGGCCTTACTTAGATGTCGTAACCAGTTACTAGTAACTAGTTTTATTTACATTTAAAGTCGGTTACTTGTTGCCAGTTACTAGTAGCTTACTTTTCTTACTAGGCGTAGCCAGCTACTAGTAGCAAACTTTTGTTGCTGAATTAACATTGAAATTTTCTTTCTGTTCAAAGACCCTATTCCCATCCCATCTTTAACTTCTACCATCACTCAGACCCTTACATACTGAGTACCTGTAAACCCCCCCCCCCCCCATTTTTAAAAACATTTTTTCTATTGAAATGTTTTTGGGAAAAGTAAAGTAATATAAGGGCAATGCAGTAATTGTAGGAAGAAAAGAAAATTTGATACTGAAAGAAATTTGCGTTGAAGGAAGTTCGCCTACAACCCAATATCCCCACCCACCCACCAAAGGAAATAGGATTTTCGAGATTGGGCAAACAAATTTTCTTTTTTTTTTTTTGGCTGGACAAAGCCAGCTAATGGACATTTGCGGTGGACAACAGACTTCAGACTTCGGACTTTAAATAAGGGGGAGCATCTCAAGGTGTAGAATTTATAAATCACATTTACGTTTGAATTAATAATGCAATAGCATTTGATATTATGGTCACTAATAAACAACGTACTTCTGCGACATTTATAAATAGGAAATAAAGAACACTTGAATAACTTTAATGTTTCATTCAGTCTCTTTTCAATCGGAACTCGCATTTCAATAAGCAGAGCTTATATTCAGACTTAGTATCAGAACTCAAACTCTACTTTGGCTTAATAAAATTGGGGTACAATACGTTAATTAAAAAGCCAGTTGATCCCACCCTCTCACAAGCACACACTTTTTGATATAGTACTTGTATAGGCAGTGAAATTATCTTAATATGCAAATGTATCTAAAAGATGGAAATTAACATACACACCCCCTTTCCTAAATACACTCCCCTCCCTGAGAATGGAATTTTCGGGTTTAGAATATTTTCCTTTTTGGTTTATTAACGAAAAAAAAAATTTAGGGAATAGGCTAATTTAGTATAAGTTTTATACCGTAAAATGTTAAATTAAAGTTTTGACAAAATTCATGCTTTCTACTCAGTTCATTTTCAAACGACAAATGGTCCAGCAAATGGAAATTGAAAAGTATAATGCAAGAAATATATGACCCAAATTTGTGCATACAGGGCGTAAAAATCCCTTATTTAATAAGGTTTATATACAGTGTATCACATTGATCGGAAGTTGTACATGTACCTTCAGTTTGCAAATTAGAAACAAATTAAACGAGGAAGTTGGAATGTAACTCTGTACAATTCATTTTCTGAGATTGTTGTTGTTTGTAGTTCATATTTGATACTTTTCAATTTAATAATGCATACAGAAAATATGTTATTTCGAGACAGTTTAATGTTCACGAATGAATTCTTTGAAAACTTTCAAATTAAACCAGTCAAAATACAAATTTCAAAATTCTTCGATTTAATTTTTTCATAGATATCAGAGGCTTATACATTTTCAGATAATTTGTTATAACTTTATATTTTTCAATTTTTTAAACCGCTCCCTCAGATAAGTCCGCCTTTAAATGTCTGAAGTCCGAAGTCCGCTGTTCGCTGTACGCTATTTCGCAAATGTCCACTAGTAGGAAACTTTACCTACTTGTCGTAGCCAGTTACAAGTAGCTTACTTTACATATCTATAACACAACAAATATATAACATCGACAAGAAAGCAATATCGACGGATTTTGAAAGACTATTCTCCACTTAATATCACCTGTAGGAAAATTGTACATCTCCAGTCAAGAACATCAACATGATATTCATATCAACATTTCCAAAGTTCTATGGTCGATATAATGACATTGTCAGCACATGCATTCTGTTAATGAGTCAAATGTTGGTTGATGTTTTGCATGCAAATCGTTAGGCCGCTATATTCGAATTATAAACGGATTTTTCCCGTTTCCTGATCAAGACAAGGGTCACACGGCAGAAGTGACTGATCTACACACAATGCTTATTATTCCATGACACCAGATCCCTCCTTGGATGTTTTTGAGGTTCATGTTTGCACTGCTCCTGATATGCATTGCTTATGAGCATGATTACCATGGTTTACATCTTACATTCATCACCATCATTAACAAAACTGGTTACGGGATACAACTCTTAGAAAACTTCCCTGAAATACTGGCAATTCGGCGTTAAGCAGAAACAATCATAATAATGGCGAAGACAGTTTTATTGGCAATTAGTTATCACCCAAACCCAATCCATTTGAGGTAAAAGGGTTCCTCTGTAGGATCGTCATAGTCCTGATTGTAGTAATAGTGGATAATCAAAGGCAAAATATAAAACCTTTCCGATGCCTTGTTTTATTTTTCAAAACAAAAACAAAACCAGTAACTCATAGCTGATGCTGAAGAAATTATCCCCATATCAAAAGTGCAACAGAAAAAATGTTTTGTTGCCAAAACAATATTTTAAAATTCTATATGACAATTACGAAAAAAAAAAGAATTTAAAAGTGTATAAGAATATCTGATATACCTTGATTTAGTATATATGAAAGAAATTACCCTTTTCATTCTTCCTTTTTCTATTTTTTTTTTTCAATTCTGGTTTGAAGAGTTTAATTTGAAAGGGTATTAAATTATTGATTCCAATTAATTTTTTTTTTGTAAATGTTAAAATCAATCCTTGAAATTTAAAGCAAAGTAAAATTGACATACGAGGGTCATTCAAAAACTTCGTAGACTTTTGTCGTAACTTTTTTATTTAATGTCATATTATATCCAAATTTGGTACAAATATTTGAACAACAGATTCAAATAATTTGAGTAAAACAATTGGAATGTATCTTCAAATTTATTAAAATTACCAAGGATTTAGAACAGCAAAAATTGGGTCACGGAGCACCGTCAAAATTGAGTAATTATTAATTTTTACTTTATAGTATTTATAGCAATACCTCTAATAAATGGAGCTGAAACGAAATAAAATTTACATGTTTGAATAAAGTATTGCTGAATTAATTAAAATGAAATCAGGTTATGTAATATTTCGCTCCATTTAAAAGATATCAGTTTCTTAATACATATAGACTTGATTTTAAAAAACCAAAAATCATGACGTTAGAGGACGTCACGGAGCAGCAAGTATCAATAAATTGTACTGTGCATTCGGGAAAATTCTTCTATACGCTAAAAAAAATCCGTATAAACCAGGATCTGTATCCAAAATAATCTGTGTATTTGTATTAAATGGAAAATACAATTTTTGAGTAGTAGCGAGTTTGAATCTGACGGTGGATTGTCTGCAAAGAGACAGGTTAAAGTTAAAAATATTGTCGAAAGAGTTAGGAACGTCACTGAACGTGATGTGTGCTTCACTGTTGCAGAATTAATAGAGTTACATGGTAAATTAAAGAATTTGAAAACAATGACATTCTTATTCAAGCTATATTTGTACAATTGTTCGCAAACTAGGTGTTAAGTGTTACGGATATGTTTTTTGAATGGAGAAGACGCTACAAACCTTGTTTGAAAATAAGAAAATTACTATAATTTTGTCTTTGACGTTACAATGTTGGTTAACCGTGCTCCGTGGTAACAAAACATGTTGGTTTAAATTTTGGCTAACATGAGTTCAATTTAATCAAAATGAATGAAACTTCACACTTAAACAAAATAAATGTTTATGTTTACGAAAATGTGTTAATCTATAATATTGTAATAATTATATGACGATGAGAAGCATTGTCTACGAATTTTTTGAATGACCCTCGTACAATTTCTCTTTTTAAATAAATTCTATTTATGTCAAAGAAACTAGCTTAAAGTATTTTAAAAGCAAAACTTGTTCGTTATCTCCTTATATTCTATATAGTTTTTGAAATAAAATACATGAAAATAACGAAAAGTATTCAAGTTCCTCAAAAGTCTATTCAACGATGCAAAATTAAAGCAGAGCAAGTACAGACCTCCAAAACATCAGAGGTAGGACCAGGTGCCATTGAGAGAGTATTCCACGCCGACCCGTCGCACTCAGTCACTGTGCTGCCTGACATTATTGGTAAATAATGGTCTAGCACTAACAATTATTATGAGAAACTTTGGTCAGCATTTGACTTAATGATAACTTGTTTTTGCTGACAAAGTTTACTTGAGTGTACAATCAGAATTTTAAAAAAAATTACAAATGACCAATGACAATGTAAGTAAATTTGCGAGTTTAATTTTTTATTGAAAAAGCAGCTGTCTTGATGCCAAATAGCCTGGACTTTAATTTATCGTGGGGTATTTTTGTGTATAATTATTTTAAAAGTTTTGATGCTGTAAATTTAGTAAATTTTGTGATATAAAATTTTCCAAAGCTTACTTGGAATCTTCAAGCATCCACATCTTATTTACACCACTTCTCGAATAATTTATCAACACTACTTTTTTTCATTTTTATTTATTGATCATCAATCATGACCACGAACTGGTCAAAGCAAGGTTTTTATCAGGATAGTCTTATTTCCAACATCAATTGTTAATCATTTCACAAATCTATGAAAAAATAGAATGTTAAAAATTTCACAAAAAGCTGTCGCAGGCCTGACCATTTTTGGACATTTTTTTTGTGACAAGATATCAATGAAATTTTGGCTTGTTTTACGGGAACAATTTCGTTCGTCAACACTAGTTCTGGTTCAACCGTGAGCTTTCCTCTTATTGTTGAACCCAGATTCTTTAAAACCCCAAGACACAAACACGAGTTACAATTTTGTAGTTTTATATAAGGAATTAGCATGGAATAAACTTTTACATGAGCTTGGGAACTATCAGCACCGAAGGTCTGATTCCAACTGACTATATTTTCAACAACAAATCAAACATACTGAACAAAGAGCGAGTAAAATAAAAGGATTAACAAAAGGTATATAGAAATCAAGTATCAAACAATTATTGAGCGAATGGTGACATTTTAGCGGCATGTATATAACAGAATTAAAGATGAAAGATTAAGTGTCAATAAATATAAATAGAAGTCAATTAAGGGATTAACTGTCCATCTCTGAATATGCCTCGGGTGGGATTAAGGCTGTGTGGAATTTATATAATTATCACATTTGCCGAAATATAAGAAAAGTTTTGACAACAATTTACACAAAGTCCGAAAAGTTAATTTACAAAGTATTTTATAATAAGTCCGAAAATGTTGTATTTTACACCGTAACACATGCTCCGCCTTCGCGTAAAACACGTCCTCGTGTTTTGATTTTTTTTTTCAATAAAACCGGCCTCTTCTTTGTCTTCCCTGATATCTGCGTGGATGATATTGTTTATTTTCTACAAACTCGGCTAGCAGATGTTCCCTTTCATCCTTAAATAATCGGATGGTCTGTAGCAGGGCGTTGTTTTCCTCCCTTAATTGTTTTGCTGTCTGCTCAGCTTCTTCTTGAATTTTCACTACGTATTGACTGTAGTCCTTTCCGATGTTGTTTAATTTCCTCTGCATTAAGTCCATAAGGACTTTGTCCGCCTGGGCATCTTCTTTCAGTTTTCGAATTTTCTCACGAAATATGTTATCATTAGAATTGTTTGATTGTTCTTGCATCTTCTTTTTCATAACCATATTTTGATTTTCAAGTTTTTCGATTTCACATTGCGCTTTTGATAATTTGATCACCATATTCTTATTCTCTTTATTTGACACGCATAGCTGGATTTTAACATTTTTCAGCTCAGCTCGTAGAGTACACGATGTATCACATATTGAACGAAAATGATTGTCTCGAAGAGAACTGAATGGTAATTCTCGCATAATTCGTTTGTTTTCAAGATACTTGCACAGTCTTTTCCTATCTCGAGCTTTCCTTTTGCTTGGGACTGGTCCTTCATCTACGAGTTTTGGTGCTGCTTTCTTTATCTGTGTAAAACACGTCCTTGAATAATGTCCAATTCTGTGACATCGGTAGCACTTCTGGTTGAACGCATAACACAAAACGTTTGGATGCACATTTCCACACCTTCCGCACACTGGATGCTGACATGAAGGAAAGTAAAACTTTTTCTGTCTCCACTGCGGTCGGAAAGAATACTCCATTGCTGTCCTAATACGTCTGCTTCATCTGTATCTGCATTGTCAATTCTGGGGAAACTCGCTGTTTAGCTTCTGTAAAGGTCCAGGATCTGACTACTACAAAGTATATGTAGTAGCACGTATTACGGCGAGCTTTCAGCCGCCAGGGAATTAGCTCTGGATTGCCTTACGCTAGTACACCTTTGTCCTTGGCCCTTTGGATATTCCTTGTTGGCCCGACCTTTAAAATATGACAAGGTTGAGGTTATACAGTGTTTATTGTCTCGTGTCCCGAGCGTAAGTAAGTATATTACAACATAATAAAGATCAATTAATTTACAAGATGTTATTGATTGATATTAATGTACAAAACATGAAATATTTATATTGAATTAAATGATCAAGTACTTAAATTTATACTAAAGATACAATACAGTGGTCCGCCATTAAATATTGGCGGCCATATTGAAAACTTACTTCCGGTTACATTTCCGGTGCTACAATTATTACAAAAGTTATGGCGTCTGATACAATTTAACAAGTGACATCATTTTAACAAAATAACATTGAACAAAATATTGTAGAAGGGAATAGAACAGTATAATTAACTTTAATAATAATGCGACGAAGTACGATATTTATTCCCTGACTTAGTTAGCTTAACTTTTTAAAGGAATTTATACCTAATAATGTGATGACTAATAATTAATCTTTTACAATAAATATGTATCCTAACTATAATTGATAAATGATAATTCTAACTCTTAATATAGAATAAAACTGAATTCATAACTAAGAATGCTAAATATTTGATAAAAATATAAAATAAGTAAAAGTTTCAATACTGACCTTTAAAATATGACAAGGTTGAGGTTATACAGTGTTTATTGTCTCGTGTCCCGAGCGTAAGTAACGGGAGGGAGACGGGATAACAAACTTAAACCTTCAACCTATCCTTTGAGAGGTCACTCAAGGGGGATAATTATATTTAATTACAATTGTCATTAATAGATTTTAATTGATATCCCTAACGGAGCCTCACAAGGATAGCGTCCCCTATTACCTAGAGTTTGATTTAACTTGCCGAAGAGTTTCTCACTTATTCTGGCATCTATTGTTAAGAGTTAATCCAGAAGTGATAGCAATTAATAGGAGCATGTGTTACGGTGTAAAATACGCCATTTTCGGACTTAATATAAATTAATGTGAAAATTAACTTTTCGGACTTTGTGTTAATTGTTATAAAAACTATTCATATATTTCGACAAATGTGATAAATTTTATAAATTCCGCACAGCCTTAATCCCACCCGAGGCATAGCCAGAGATGGACACTTAATCCCCTAATTGACATCTGTTTATATTTATTGACACTTAATCTTTCATCTTTAATTCTATTATATACATACTGCTAAAATGTCACCATTCGCTCAATAATTGTTTGATACTTGATTTCTATATACCTTTTGTTAATCCTTTTATTTTACTCTGTCTTTGTTCAGTATGTATGTTTTGTTGTGAAAAATTATAGTCAGTTGGAATCAGACCTTCGGTACTGATATATCCCAAACTCATGTAAAAGTTTATTCCACGCTGATTCTATATAAAAGTACAAAATTTGTAACTCGTGTTTGTGTCTTGAGTTTTTAAAGAATCTGGGTTCAACAATAAGAGGAAAGCTCACGGTTGAACCAGAATCAGTTATAGACGGACGAAATCAACCCGTAAAACTTGGTGTGAGAAACCTAAGGGTAACGACACCCGGGGCTGCTACATATACATTGTAGTAGTCAGATCCTGGACCTCTACAAGAGCGAAATAGCGAGTTTCCCCAGAATTGACAGTATAGATACAGATGAAGTAGACGTATGAGGACAGCAATGGATTATTCTTTCCGACCGCAGTGGAGACAGAAAAAGTTCAACTTTCTTTCATGTCAGTATCCAGTGTGCGGAAGGTGCGGAAACGTTCATCCTAACGTTTCATGTTTTGCATTTAATCAGAAGTGCTACAAATGTCACAGAATTGGACATTTTTCTAGAATGTGCTTCACGAGGATTAAAGAATCGAAACCTAAAAGTGATAATAAAGGACCGGTTGCTATCAAGAAAAAGACGCGGGACATAAAACGACTATGCAAGTATCTGGAAAATAAACGAATTCTGCGAGAATTGCCTTTCAGTTCTCTTCGAGACAACCAATTCCGTTCTTTGTGTGACACATCAGGTTCCCTACGAACTGAGCTAAAAAAGCTTAAAAATCAACTACTTACGTCCAATGAAGAGAGAAAAGGTATGGTAATTCAATTAATAGCAGCTGAAAATGAAGGCGGAAAATTACAAAACGAAAATGCGGAACTTAAAAAGAAGTTAAAACAACAATAAAACAACTCAAATATCTATCTTAAGAAAATTCAAAAATTACAAGAAGACGCTCAGGGTGACAGAGTCATTATGGAATTAATGCAACGGAAATTACAAGAAATTGGCAGTGAACATAATCAGTATGTCATGAAAATTCAGGCGGACGCCGAAAAGACTTCTCATCAGTTAAGGGACCAAAACAACGCCCTGTTGCGGGCCCTCGAAGAATTACAGGATCAAAAAGATCATTTAGAATCCTTGTTGATAGACAATCAACGCCGTTCTCATTCTCAGAGATTTCAAGGATCTGGAAGACCAAGAAGAGGCCGGATTTAACCAAAAATTGCCTATTTTAAAAGCAACTTGATAATATGTTGGTTTTTTTCATTTCTTTTTTCTTTTAAATGTTTGAAAAGAATTTCATTGGACGATAATAATTATTAATCATTTAGATAACTAAAGACCACTCCGAGATTTTAAACCAGTTTAATAATTGTTTCAAAATATTTTCAGGATTGCATTGATTGCAACTTTTTATCACAAGAAATTTTAAGATAGTGGTCTTCATCTACAAGAGCTAATTCATCAAGTTATTTCATTACACTATCAGTTTTATTATCAGACCTGAAATTCACATTTCTTGGGCACTTTGCATTGTACTACTTTCTTAACCTTGTACGCTGGTTTTACGGATTGAACGAGCTAAGCAATTATAACAAATGGTTATCTCTCTTGCCCCAGCACACATGTAGAGTTTTACAGAATTTTACAGTTAAATGGATGAAACCTCACATAAAATTTGTATTCAAGGACTTGGTATATTCTATAAGTTACTAATTCCTTTTTGTGTTTCCATAGGTCCGCATTTTACCCTGTTCACGAACAGTTTTATTTTCATCTTTTACATCCTCAAGTCTTAGCAATCTGGTAAAGTAATTTTATCAAATAATAAAAGAGAGTCAGTGAATCCCAGATGTCATTGCAGATCTGCTGACTTATACAATTACTAACAAAACTGGACATATTACAAATGTAGAGAAATGTATATTGCAGGGAGTTTATTAGAAAATTCATGTAACAGATTGGTCATTAACAAAATTACTTCTGTATACAGGAAAATTTTTGCCCTTGTTTTATTTTCGCCCCTTTCTGATCGTGATTGGGCAATTTTAAAACTGTGCGAATTCAAAGAATATCTGATAATTTCTTAAACAGAACAATGACTGGGCGAATTAAGAACGTGACATAATTGTTCACAAGTGCAAAACAAAAATATCCCGAGGCGAAAAAAAAACGGTATACAGTATGTTAACACTTTTCAACTTACTAAATTGTAATGCAAATTAAAATGAATCCTCACGTCATAGAAATATTACGTTACTATTTCCCCGCAAGCACTTTCTAGCAGAGTACAAGTTTCTCTACAGTTTAGCGTAAATAATATCATGACGTAATATTTTAATTAGAAAATAATTTTTCCTATTTTGTGAGATTAAGCAAGTATGAAAAAGTTGGAATTTGGCAATAAATTGAAGATTTAATGAACTTTTTAAAGTGCGTGAAAATGCGTGATTGTGGGGAAACGGTAAATGCGTGATTTTGCGTCAGAAATAGGAAATGGTATATGCGTTAAAATGCGTTACTGCGGGGAAGGGGGTTAAATATCACTCTAATTTTTATTCTAAATACTCTTCAATTGATATTTAAAAGATGATGAAATTCCTCTTTGACAACCACAATGTAGTCTTCAGATACTAGGCGTTTCATCATAAAACAAAATTAATGCAAAATAGGAGCAGAGCACACATGGACCTCCAGAGGTGGGATGAGGTACGATGGAGGAGTGAGCATCTCCTGCTGACCAGTCACACCCACCTGGTGCTCCTTGTCATGATCGGGAAATAACGGAAAAAATCCGTCGTCAATTCAGTATATAAATAATGGACTAACAATAAGTATGAAACACGTTAGTCAGCATTTGAATCAATGATAACTTCTGTTTTGTTGGAAAAAAATCATTGTATCGACTATAGAACTTACGAAATGATGACTTTGAACGAGAATGTTTATATTCTTGTTTCATCAACTTGTTTGTCAATAATTTTCCTCATTTTAGAAATTGTTCATACGTAGAGCATGCTCTTGCATCAAATCAACTAAGATATATAAACTCCATATGCAGGTGATGAAGGTTTATTACTGCATAATTAAGGGAAGTTGAAGATTGTAAAGTTAAAGTCATCTCGTTTATCACACAGCTCGGTTGTTAGATTATCATTAACGTCTTTTTCAATTAAAATATCCAAATATACAGATATGTCTGACTCTATGTATCTTTTATCTCAAGGTCACTGGGATATATCGTATCGACATAAAAATGGAAGTTACCATTGTTAATTGATAATATAGGTCGTCGATATATCTAAATGTTGACTTGAAGACCATGCAAGCGTTTCCTTCTTTTCATGTATTTTTGACAAATTCTGCTTCAAATGAATACAAAAATAGGTCTGCTAATAACGAGGCGCAATTGGAATCCATGGGTATTCCAATAAATTGTTAGAAGACCTGGTCTCAAAAAACCACATAGATATTGTCAATCAGAAACTCGAGCATCTTTTTGATGTCAACTTCAGAGCACTTGTGTGTACAATCAGAATGTTTTAAACAAAATAATTTTGCAAATGACCAATGACAAGGTAAGTAAATTTGCGAGTTCCATTCTTATTTTTTTTTTAAAAAAAAAAAGCAGCTGTCAATGATATCAAAAAGCCTGAAATTTAATTTATGGTGTCGAATGGTTGTGTATAAAGTTGAAAAGTCATAAGTTTTTATGCTGTTGATTTTGGTAAAACCTGGTGATTCCGAATTGTCCAAAAGTTCCTTGGAATATTTATGTATCCACATCTGATTTACACCACATCTTGAATATATTGTTGCACAGTATTCTTGAAGTTTCTCTTTCACTACTCTTAATATCTTAGTGAGGAGTAAGAAAAAGAGGCTAGGTTGAGCATTTACTGGAACTTGCTATGTATCTTTGTTTGTAACGATTTTTATGAAGTTTCGGAATCCAATATAGATATGGTAATTCAAATTAATTCTTTGGAATCTTAATAATATTCAAAACTAACATATGTATATAAAACATTTTTTTTCAAAATTCATTAGAATACTGTGGCCCACAACACATTCACATACATATATAATCAATTAACAAAGATTCCTTCAATTCAAACGTCGACTTGATATAAATGTTAAAACAGGTTGTCGCATCTACTCAATATATGGATAAAGATAAGGACCGACTAACTCCTACATTGTAGGACAAATAAGATTACTCCAGCTTTACCAGTGGCAACTTCCCTTGTAATATTCATGTAGATTACATTATTACCTGCATATGGTGTTAACGTCTTCCAACTTATTCGATAGTCAAGAACATATTCTATCATACCTTTTGTTAGAATATTCCACCTAACTGATCAAAAGATAGGACTCTCAGCGGGTGTGTTCTGTTCACAGAAGACGCTTTAACTCATCATATGAACCTGATTCCAACTTGTCTTGTTTGTAGATATTTTATTAGATCCACCACTGTTCTTTACCTTTTTACCACTTTTTTCTTAAAACAAAAATACCATATCGCTATTCAATTGTAACTACCCATCCCATTAAATTAGAACGGGCTACTGTACTCGCCAATTATATATCCGTAAGCTGCCAAAGATCGTGTCTGTGCTTCGACTTATTTAGGCACTCATCATCGCCAAGACATTAAATTTGTGGCTGCTGTGTAACAACCTTGACATAAGGTTACACTTCAGGATTAAGGCCTCTAAATTACTTATCTTTGGGATCCTTGACAGTAACATGTGATTTAACCGTTCAATATTCAATATGATGTTTATGATTTCAAAACTTCTTTCTTAAGTATCGATTTTCATGGTCATTCTTCAACGTTTATGCGCTGATGAACTTTGTAACATTTACAACATAAATTAGAAAATAGCTTACGATTTCTTGATTATAATGAAGTTAAAATTGAAATACATGTAAAAAGGTCAAAGGTTCGAGAACGTTAAGAAGTAAGCACTTGAGTGGCTAAGTATAAGTGCTTTTAAAATAATTAAAAGTAATAAGAAGCATATCAGTCTCATTAAAATCAGGTCTTTAAATCTCTCCGAAATTCTGATAAACTGAATACATGTTGTTGCTACAGAAAATGTGTGTACTGACCAACAGAATTTCAAGGAGAATCGCAAAACTTATTTTTACAGATTAAAAAGGATATTTAAATCGAATCTGAAGCAAAAGATCAAGTTGTTAATTACAAGGACGCGGTGTGGCAGTGGTTACTTTTCTTAATAGTGCTATTTTCAGAAATGGAAACGTATTTGCTTGGAAAGAAAAAGTAATACAAGTTAAAGAATTCTGTTTATTTACCCTTTTTCCTGAGTGCATAAAGAATCACAAATACTGTCTGTGTGTTAATCATTTCCGGGCGATACAAGAAGATTTTGAGCTTATGCAATGTAATTTTATACCAAATCAAATTGGTTGAGATATTGGTTGACATATGTCTTGAATGCAACAAATATCAAAAGGTTTGAAAACATGAATATATACAGTACTGTGACTTCTGCATATAAGACATAAAGAGCGTGGTTGATGGTTTTATTTGTTGGGGGATGTGAAATGAAACACATGAGGTTATAAAACTAACCCCTCGCGCTTTATATGCATACGCATACATGTATTTTATTTCCTTCAGTATACATGTATACATTTAATAATTCTACAAATTCAGACGGGGTAGCACAGGGATCGGTTGCAGTAGTAATATTTGTTCCTGGTGTAAGTGATGAAGGGGAGGTAGGGGCCTGTGACGACAATTTTGTAGAATTTTGTGTTGTGCTTGCTGTTGGAGACTGTGTCGTGTTCTTTGCTGATAATGGCGTAGAACTGATTGTTGAGAGTGTACTTTTTGATGGTAATGTTGAAGTTGTGCTTTTGGGGGGTAATGTTGAATTTGTACTTTTTGATGGTAAAGTTGAAGATGCTGTAGTGATAAGACTTAAGTCGACTACGCTGTTGCATAGATCGCCGTAGAAACCTGGGTCACACAGACACTTGAAGTTCCTTCCGTCAGGAACACACATGCCCCTTGCACATGGATTTGTATCACAGACGGTCAGCTCGATTGTACAGTTGGGGCCAGTATAGGGAAGAGGACAAAGGCATGTATGAGAAACAACATTATTCACGCATGTTCCATTGTTCAAACAGGGTGATGGTACACAATGATCTGTTACGTCACAAAGTTTTCCCGCGAATCCTATTGGGCATGCGCAATAAAAATCTTTTCCTAACTCCACACACTTTCCTTGAAAAAAAAAAAAGAACAAATGAAAATGTCATGATGACCTCCCTTGAAATAATAGTTTTTCGTCAATGTACAAGCTAGTTAAAAATAAATGCCTAAAAGAAATACTTTATACATGTACATGTCGCACAATATTGCAGAAGTAATAAATTTTCTGAAAACAGTTAATTAATTTATATAACACACATACATGTATGTCCACTCGATCAGATTTCTTATATTTACCGCCATTTTCACAAGGTTGTAAATCACACGGATGACCTCGCGTGCCACAGCTGCTGCACTTTACTGTTTGTAAAATTAAGATAAACAAAATAATAACTAAACCACTTGCAGTGGTGCCTATAATCTTACAAAAAGGCATGTGAATAATAAAAAATTTAATAATTCTTGAACTATTGATTATGAATTAATTACTGTTTTGAAATTAATAGACTCTTGTTACAGTAATTAGTTTCAGTAAGTACTTTCTAATTGCCTCATCCGGAATTCGAGAGCTGTCACAGTGTCGGTGAGGTTCTTCATTTTATCGTCCAAAGTCGATGTAATGTTATGCAACTTTTCCATTACATCTGGGCTGGTATTTGGTGCGATGCTCTATGAAATGATTTTCAAAGAAAACTTTTAAGAAATTAAAAAATCCTTCAAAGACACAGAAGATGTGTATAGAGATAAACACCTACAGCTGTACTGAATAAATGATAGCTTTTCATTTTCATGTTTTAGAATCTGAGAAAATTAATACGCGCAATTCCTTTGATCTTCCCTGATGCACTAATGATGCGGAGTCATAAAAATAGGTGGCGACAAATTAATTTGGTTTCACTCGACACATTATTATAAAGTCAAATGATAAATATTGTTAATAAATAAATACTATAAAATAAAATAAAGAACTTATAAGTGAACTCTGATATTTTGAGTGTTTTATTCCTTTTTATGAATACAAAAAAAAAATGAAAATCTTTGAATTAAATGATGTGCTTATGCTCGTAGAATATTCTATTTGATTTTTTACCTTCAAATTGTACATGTTGTATGCATTTTTAATTTCCTGTTGTTGTTTTTTTTATTTTTTATTTTATTATTATTATTTTTTTTTTTTTGAATTTTACGAATTAAACCGTATTTTGGGGGGGTTCATTAAGAACCACTAGTTCTCCTGTTCACTAATATTTCATATGTGTATTGCGCCCTTTACCCCGAATTGTGGTCAAGGTTAATAAACACTAAGATTACATTCATTAAATAAGAATTGTAGAAAACATGCAACAAAAAAGAAGAAAAAAAGAGATACATTCAATAACATGCAATATGAGAATTAAAAGTAGTCAAGCTTGAAAATTTATAGGAAAACCTATTTAGAGTTTGTTAAATCCCGTTGAAGTACGTTCTTTCTAAGATTAAAGAACTTAGATGTCAAAAATGTTTGTCTAAGAAATTTAAATTAATTTTTCGCTAAATCATTTACAAATTACGAATAGTTTTAAAGAGAAATAGTTTGTTTAAACTTTATTTTTCCATTTTTAATTCACCGAAAACTGTCCTTACATTATTTGTGATTGGAAATCATGCAAATAAAAAATTTGATTCAGATTATAAATCTTATCAATGCTCTACTTTCGCGCTCGTAGTATTTGTGAATAGACATAAGACGACAGTAAAAGTGAAACATGAGAAAGCGCATGTTATATTTAGATTTCAAGTGCTTTATTTATAATTTATCAATGATAACATCTAAACAAGTGATTGACCTATTTATTTTTAGCTATCCGTTATTTATACCCCTTTTTTAATGTCTAAATCGTCATCAAAAGATATATTGTTTTTGATAAATAATAAATTTAATTAATTTGTACTAGAAATATTGAAAGTATGATGACGCTCTTGGATGCATTTTAAACCATTTTAAATACTTTATTGCACTTTCATTAGTATTTTTAACTTTTATTACAAACATGAGATTCGTTGTGTGTATGATAATTAAAGGACAATATAATTTGACAAATTTAATTTACTTATTTCAGTTGCAAATTTCTTTCATAAATTCCCAGTCTATTCATATTTTTAAACATTTTTGTGAGAAGGCAATTAAGTAGTCTGACACATCTGTTTCATACCCTGTATTGGGATATTTTAGTAAGAAAAGACGTTAATGGTAATCTAACAATAAAACTTTATGATAAACGTGATGTCTTTAACTTTTCAATTGTCAACCTCAAATATGCAGGAATATACCTTCAACACCTGCACATAGGTTTATATATCAGTTGATTCAATTCGCAAGAGCATTCTCTGTGTACGAATAATTTCTAAAAGAAAAAGTTACCGACAGCAGTTGATGAAACAAGAATGCCAGCAGCCTCGTTTAAAGTCATCATTTTGTAAGTTTTATAGTCGATAAAAGACTTGCCAGCAAATACAATCTATTATTAAATCAAACGCCGACTGAAGTTTTTCATCTTTATTATTAGGCCATTATTTACACACTGAATTGTCCACAGATTTACCATTATTTCCTGATCACGACAAGAAGCACAGGGCGGGTGTGACCATTCGATAGGGAATGCTCTCTCCTCGATCTCGGTGTTTCGGAGGCCCGTGTCTGCTCTGCTCCTGGTTTGTATTGTTTAAAGGACTTTAAAGCATAAATACTGTTCGTTATCTCCATATAATCCATTCTGCCATAGGTTTAAAATCTCTTTTTTTTTCTATGCTATTCAAAATCAGTGCTTACGTTAACGTCTAGGTACGTCTGGTACGAAGCTTTGTTGACAGGTCTAACATGTATTTAATCTGATGCAATCTCTACATTTGTCTTTAAATATAAGTTTATTGTTATCATTATGATTTTTCAAATGAATTTATGCAGCATCACTCGTTCAAAAGCAAAAATTATACACATGTACTTCAGAATTTTCAAAGTGACCTAGACTAATAAAGCAGGGATATTAAAATCCACATCAACGTCTAGAGATGTACGAGATTTAGCGTCCTGTGAGATTTTTATCAATTTTTTACACAATTTTGCTTATCAAAATCTGAATCCTGTTTTCTACAGGAAGCCTAAATTTGCTGTAAAGGTGTGACAGTGCTTAACTTTCATCACAGTCGGTTTCCTTTTCCTAATAATGATCTACAAACAGTTATCTGGCGATCTGACTCTCCTTATACTGTTTATTAAGAGCAGTAAGATATCAAATTATGTACCTTTTAGTACTAGCATTTTACCAAGAATAAATCACATTAAATATCGACAAAATAAACGTAAGTTACAGATAAAGATAAATTAGCTAAAGAATTTACATCTATAGCAATATTCAGAAACTGTCCATTGTTTCTTTTATTTTGAATTATTGACCACTTATTCATAAAAAAAATTTAAAAAAGAACTTGGAGTTTGCATTGACAGTAAGAATTGTACTGTTTATTTATTTTTTCATTTTACTTTTTTTTTTAAACAAAATCTTTTTTTTTCAAATCAGCTCATTATTTAAGTATAGATCTTATTAAATCCTTTTTTCTCATTAAACCTATTATAATTGAAAATTTTCAGCTACTAAAATGTGCATGTATAAAGATATAAAGATAAGAATAATGAAAATAGTTCAAGTTCAGGATATCATTTCGATTCAAACCAATTTAATGAATTCATATTCGCAAAAGTGTTGAGAGAAAAAAATTCTTCCTTTAAAGCAGCTTTTCCACATCTCTCTCTCTCTCTCTCTCTCCTCTCTTTCTCTCTCTCTCTCTCTCTCTCTCTCTCTCTGTGCAGATTTCGTTTAATCAATTCATTAAGTTACACTTTAGAAGCAGACAATTATTTCACTTGTTTGGATGGACTTCTTGCTGCTAAATGCTCAACAAAACCTCTGTGATAATTAGATAATGCTGATTAAACGAAATAAAGGCTTAGCCTATATACAAAACGTCAGGCCAACAAAGCAAAAGAAACCACCTTGGCATATAATCCGACAAAAATTACTTAAAAACCTAGATTTTAATCTTTAATCATTTTTGAGATTGGTTAAGAACCAAATGTTTAGAACATCATATTGCTGCTTATTAAGCTAATGCAAGGAACACTGAGTTCATAATAATTAGGATCTTTTTCCCTATAAACTTCTCATCAAGATATTTTTTATTAAAATTCAAAACAAAAAATTAAAAACCGTCAAGAAACTTTATCTTAGAAGCGAATTAGTCGTGAAAAAAGTACGGTTTCAGCAAACTGGTCTTAGCTAGTAGCGCCAAGCATTTCTTATAAATCTGTAATGTACAGAGTGTTTTATGATGATTTTGTATTTCTGTCTATAAAAGAAAAGGGTAGAATATTTTTCATAAGTCTACTACACCCAATAGCACTTATTTAAACAATTCACTTTTTTTATTTGGATGGTTGTATGGGAATTTTTGTTGTAACTGTTGCAGAAAAAATGCCTAATCTTGATTTACATATTACTGTGGAATTATTACTTTTCGTGATGGCTTAATATTCGTGAAAATTCGTGGATTCACTAATTTCACGAATTTACATCCTTCACAAATGAAAATATCAGGGTTTCAAGGCCATATTTTCTTAGGTAAATAAGGCGGAATACACGAAATATGTCCCACAGAATCTGTATAATCTAAGCAATCCACAAAAGTTGGCCCTATAAATTCTGATGACTTCACAGTGTTTATTTTTTTTCTGCCATTCCTGTGCTGACAAGAAATATTCATTTTTGTACAAAGATACCACGGAGTCTGACATACATGTTTCATATTTGGATATTGCACTAGAAAAAGACGTGAATGGTAATTTTACAACGATGCTTTATGATACAATCGATGACTTTATCTTTTCAAAGGTCGACTTCCCTTTCTTATGCAGAAATAAACATTAATCACCTGCAGAAGGGATTTATATCTCTCAGTTGTATCGATACGCTAAAGAATGCTGTACGCTTACACAATTTTTAAACGAGGTATATGTTATTGACAAACAAGTTGATGAAACAAGAGTACCAACAGTCTCGTTAGGAAGTCATCATTTCTTAAATGTGTATATTCGATACAATAAAATTGTCAGGAACTACGTTTTTTTCAAACTACATGTAATTGTTAGCTCATTATTATCGGTCGCAGGAACGGCCGGTCTATTTGTGGTTGTGTCAGAACATGGTGAATGGAAGCGTTATTTTTTCATTGCCTCAATGAAATACATGCAATTTTTAATTGATAACAAACAAAAAAGTCATGAATAAAAAGTTTTTTTTTAATTCGCTTTATATTTTATCTTAACTTTTTCTTTTGCACTGCACATATATTTTGATAGAACTATCACGATGTAAAAGTTACATTTACCTCCCCCTAGTAAATTCAAAACCTTTTTAGACAAGAAGTCTGTTTTATTGAGTATAATTATAAAATCTAAATAAAATATCCATTTCAATCCTTTTCTTATGAAGTCAATTTTATTTCAATTTAAAT
The DNA here is from genome assembly GCF_032062105.1 of Saccostrea cuccullata. Classification (NCBI taxonomy): domain Eukaryota; kingdom Metazoa; phylum Mollusca; class Bivalvia; order Ostreida; family Ostreidae; genus Saccostrea; species Saccostrea cuccullata. Next base: position 111,263 of record NW_026924737.1, read on the forward strand.
TTCAATTTCAATATTTTTTCTTTTTAATTCAATGTTTACTTCAAATTCATTAAAAATCTGGCATTTTTGATACTTGTAGGAGTTGTATTTGATTCAATAATTCTATGATGATACCATGCTATTCAATATCCACGAATTTATTCATTTCCTTTGATCACACTGAAATTCAAATTTCAAAAAATGTACCATGCATGTTCATGCATTTTTTAATTTGAATTTTTCCTATGGATTCCTTTTTGTGAAAATTCTTTAAAAATACTAAAATGATACATTTTCGCAGTCGATTCGATGCTTTGCATCAAATCACTTGTTAACTCATTGATTTACGTTTTTTTTTTCGAATATGACAAGGAGCACATGGCGGCTATGATAGGGAATGCTTGTTCCTCCATGGCATCTGATCCACCTCTGATGCTTCAAAGGTTCGTGTGAACTTTTACACTTAAAATTCTTTTCAATATTTCCATATATTTTATCAAATTATTACAAAAATTTTATAGAGGAACACTTATACTTTGCCAAATATGTTTTGCTTAACAGAAATTTTCACATAGATAGAGGATGTTTAATATACAGAGTACACGGCGGGTGTGACAGGTAGGCAGGGGTGCTCAGTCCTCCATGACACCTGATCCCACCTCTGATGTGTTTGAGGTTAGTTTTTGCTCCTGTCCTATTTTGTAATGTTGAATGGACTTTTGAGCTCGAATACTGTTCGTAATCTCCACTTATTTCATATATTTATCAAAACCTGCTATGTACCCCTTTCTCTATGTGCACGAGAATTTAATTTTCGTCTGAAACTGAAGTATTCCTTTCCCTTTATAGCAATATTCATTGGTGTTTCTAGTAAATCCAACTCGTACATTAGTTTATCCGTTTATTATTTTGATTGACTGCTCTGTACATTCTGTGTCATTATGTTGACCACAATTTTGACATTTAAGTATTACACTTCACAATCATTTCATTTATTAATAGGAATACTTGTTTTCGCATCATTGCATTTTTATGGAAACATTTTAAAGAAATTGCATGTCAAGCATAATCAATATCTTGTGTTTACAAGCAAATTAATTTACTTAATATACGAGTTTTCTATAAAATTTGTGAACTCTGACTGAGAAATCGATAGTTTTTCTAGTATTCCACTTACCAGATCAGTCAAATTTCTTTTTATGACATCAATCATTTTACGGTTGTCGTAAATACTCTTCGTTTCTGCGTGAATGGTGTGCCATAGTTTGGAGAGTTCTACTTCATTATTAGAGACCCGCTGCGTGTCACCTTTAAGAACATCAACTGCAGCCTTCATCTGGCAAAAGTCTGCCTCAAAAGCTGTTAAATATAAAGACAAGTGAAAAAAATGATACATTTTATCATTTTAACTATACATGTATTCAAAGTATTTTAAGTATAAAATTTAAATAAAAATTGATTGACATTATACATTGTTATGAAAAAAATGGTTTTCTTTAAATCTAAAAGAAAAATATTGTTATAATCTGAAAATCAGAGCAACATTCATGACTTTTTTTACCTGCACTCTTTTCTTGGATGTTGGGGGAAAGCACCTGATATAAATAAAAATTATCTTCATCGTGAACTTTCGCCTACTTTGAAAAATTCATAATGTTGATTCGTTTATCATCTTGACTGTGAGTGGTGAGCACATGCATGGACCAAAAGCATATTTACTGCTTCTCGCATGGTTTTTTTTTCATCATCTCATTTTTTTTATGATTTAGACCTTCAATAGACTTCTGATCTATTTTTTATATACGAGAAGTCTCATTCCATAATTTATTTACATACAAAATATATCGCTTCTATATTTGGTTTCTATCTTTAATCTGTTTAAAGTTTCAAGGAATGCGAAGGTAACTTACATGTACCTTTTGACATCGAACATAATATTTGACTTAACTTTTTAAAATGATCAAGCATCACATGCAAAATGTCAGGTCGAGTATCGCATTAAAGCGTTCTTTTTGGAGTGATATATTAAAAGTTGGATTTCATAGATGAATGTTTTATAGCTATATTTTACTAGAAGATATTTTTATAGTTATATTTTAGAGCTATTTTAAACCAAAAGGTTATAAATTTATTATTCTTCGTAATAAAATGACATGGTAAATTGCAGGTAAATTACGGGTATTTGCCTCTTTGATATAAATATGTCAATGTGTTACAAAACAGCATCACATATTGAATTATTTTGTAAAATATGGAAAATTGTTTGTTGCTGTTTTACAGAAATAAAATTGATTTTTAGTAATTGGTTGTTGCTTCTTTATATTTATTTATTTTTATTTTTATTTATTTATTTTTTTTTTTTTTTTTTGGAAAGCTCAAGTACAAATGTAATATCCCATCTTCACAGTAAATTGTCTTAATTTAAAACCTTGGAAGTAATATGAAAGTGCATCAAAGTTAAATAAAATAAAAAGTCACTTTATTCAAACAATTATCTATATATTGTGAGATAATAAACTACAATGCTGATCAAATTAAGTTTGCATACGAAGCAGACTTTTTGAAAGCATGTTGCACTTTAAGGTAAGTCGGTTATTTAACCGATTTTGCTCCATTGTTTGAAATAATTTCATGGATATTTTAATTAAAACTCCTGTAATAAAATTTGCTTTAGTTTGGAAATGTATGAAAATACTTAAATGCTTGAAAATTGCACTTTTGAAAAATGTAATACTTGAAAACTAACAAAATTTGATCAAATTTTCTTTTTATACCTTTAAAGACCCACAAAAAGTACCATACAATTTCGCTTAACTGAGAAGGGGGTTTCTTCTAGATTATTAACGTTGTCAGTATTGTTTATTTTTTAAGTACATTTTTATCATGCCATTGGTGAGTTTGGAGTATTTTCTGGAGGCATCAGATAGAGGGTTGTCTACTTACTATCAGAATGGACCTGGCAAGACTGTGCAGTAACTGCGCCCAGAAAACTTAACCAGACAATGAGTGGCGCCATTGGTAGTGGTCCGGGGTGATCTATGGACTGTTATTCTAGGTCAATGACTGACTCCTTATCACTGATATGTATGTTATAGTCCCGTGTGCTGAGAGTACCGTAAGTATTAACAATCAGTTTGGTCTGTCGTAGGCGTTACTGTCAATAGATTATTCCATATCAATATAAAGAATAGCTCTACTCACAAAGAACAACAAATGTACAAACAACCACTATGTCGCAAACTACGGAAAACCTCATTTACCCTTACCGAAACTTTCTTCTGTGTTAATAATACTGTTGAAATAGAACAAAAAGTAATCTTGTTATCTAACTTCTCAGTGAGGAATTCAACATTTGCAGACTGACATCTTGGACAGCATATACATTTCAGCATGCAGAATTGCCATAGAGTAGCGAAGTTAGGAGTTGATTCTGAAGTCGCGGGTTTGAATCCCTATACGTGATGTGGAGACTGGACTTTTGGATGAGACCGTAAAAACTGAGGTCCCTTGTCGCGGTGGGTGCTAGCGTGGAAAATATTCCTCACAACTCAAAGGCTAAAAGTGACGAGTAAAGTTCTAAATTTGCAGTACTCCTCCAGCAAGATAAATAAATTCAAGAGAAAAATTCTTACAACACACAAACAATAAATTGAACAACATGCTTACACACATTTTACATTTTTAAGCATGCCGCACAATTACTTAGACCGATTGCTGATGTACATTAATTTGTAAATTTAAAGGGGCGGAAGACTGTTTTTCACTCAGATGAATTGTTTTTGATGGTTTATTTCATGGTTCTTATGAATTTGAGGATGTCTCCAATTATCAGTGGAAAGCTGTAAATTTAGACTTATACTTGACATGGATAGAAATTGAGCAGTGAGAGATCTCTGCCGTGCAAACATCGCTGCGACACGGGATCTCGGTTTATAAGGTCTGGTTTTGGGTTCGAATTAGCTATTTAAGATCACCTCCTTCGCGACAACACTCTTACTGCTTTGCTACACAGACGGCAAGCTGCAGAGCTGAAGCGTGAAGTTTTGTATAAATAATTAAATATAGTCTTTGATGATAACACAACAGATCACATGATGCAAATAAAGTGCAAAATACCGCGCAAAATTTTCTGCGCACGGTTGGGGGGGGGGGGGGTATTTCGCTACTTTCCAACATTGGTCAATAAACTACATGTACCTTCAGTCCTCAATACTAGATACATTCTTCTACCAACCTGTATCCATCTCCTTACCCTTCTCTCAAGACCCAAACGCACTTGTTTTGAACTTTCTACAACCATGTTGACTTACTGTCGAAAGATCGCTAATGATGCCTATAGATACGACTCTAAAAGATTAGGAGGTGGATAAGATATAGGATGACGGTTGATGAATAATGCAAGAAATACTCTGCTGGTTATACTATATAAGAGATCACTTCTGCAAAATTGTACTTTAACCTTTGCTATAACTTTAAACGATTATTGTAGGGCTTTTATATTTTTTTAAATGTATTCCATGTAACCAGATCGTTCCTCGAGTACCCAGAATTTTAACTTGATCTTGGAGTAAGTTCTACCTTTTTTTAAAAAAAAAAACTTTAATCGAAGTCCTAACTTTTCATATTCTTTGTTACAAGATCTTCCTTTGGGAACCAACATTTTTGACGTTCTGTCCTTGATCTACACATAAAGACATTTTCCAAACAAATACATATACATGTAGGTATCGATAGGATTTGAAGAAAAGTACTCACATATTACCTAAGTTGGCATCCTTGAACAAAATCAATTATCTGTTTTTAAAAGCATTTTTAAGGAACTTAATTCATATCTTTACTTGCATCACTTCGTTAAAAATATTTAAATCTATGGTCCATGTCACTTTTTTAAGTCTGAAATCTTATGTCTCTAATGTGTCTTTTCTCGGGATATTTTCTGTACATTTCCCGGTATTTGTCATAATGATTTGAACTGAACTTTGATGTTGGTTCCAGTATCTTGAGCATTAAGGAAAATAGAAGGCAGAAAAGAATAGTTTATTTTGTTTATGCTGTACATTTCCTTCCCTTTTTGAAGGTTCTGACACTGTAATAAACTTAAGATATTAATATTAGTACAAAAGAAATAGGTAAACAGAAAATTAAATTATATAATAGATGTAGCCGAAAGACAGTCATTTGTTGTTGTTTTTTTCATTTTATTTATTTAACTTAAGTGTAATAGAGTACAGCTGGATCGATGTGGTTTAATTTTTCATCTTTCAGTTTATTACGAGTAATTATTGATTCTTTTTCCCTCTTATATTTGCTCAAAGCATTTAAACCGTTATCAAATCTACACAAATCCAAAACATAAAAGCGCCTTTTGTGTCTGTTCAAAATGACGTCACGTGCCCCACTGCTGTGCGCGTTCGACTAGTAATCTGTAATTTCTTCTTTGATGGATCAATTTGTAATTGCTCGGTTACACCTCCACAATAAAAAGTGATCATTTTCCAAGGCGCATGCGATCTGCTAGCAATTAAAAGATGAGAGGGGGTTGTTACAAGGAGGATGCATAGTAATCCAATGTGTTTTACGTAAATTCGATAAACATCTATTAATTTTTTCTCTTACCAATTATTGAATATATAGGTTAGCTGCACTGAAGATTGTTCACCTTTTGATGTTTTGATAAAGTGTCAAGGTCATTACAAAGCAAGTCGTTAAAATTCGGTTCTTTGTCTTAAAACATGCATTTTCTCTCCTCTTTTTATTGTTTGTAATATCTCCGTTAAACAAAGACTACACTTTCGTTTGATTGCGGGCGTGGAACTTTTCGAAGTGCAGATGTAAATTTTTATTTATTTGATCAACAATGATATCACAGCAAAGCTGCGTTCATTTTATTTCGAAGATAAAAGAATTACGTCGAGTGTGATGGTTTTTCAATTTATCAATTATCTTTTAAAGATTATGAAGTTTCATATTATGAAAAACGTAGAACACAGCAGTTTCTTCTTCATTTTTAATGTCTAGATTTGCAGACATTACAAAGATTATCGCTTTATCCCCATTATCCCAACAAGGTTACTTTGTGATGGCCCCACTGCGAAACAGGGGTATCATAATTTCCCACATACCACATCAAATAATGACCGAAAATTACCGTTAGAACACTTCATACATGTACTTAACAAACATCAAGGTGCTATAAGATACATAAGAAAGTGTACTAGGGTACCTTTGTAATTCAGAAGCACATGTTACAGGAAAAAATACAAGTACTTCTTAGCTTTATTTATCGTACATCAAGAGTAAGTTTTGGTAAATTATTTTCAAATTCACAATTCACAACAATGTGATTAACATCAGAGAATATTGTACTAAAGAAAATAAGTGTTCAATAGTAGTATGCGATTAAAGAGATTGAAATACGTGTATATGTATCATATTTTATATTATAATACGCGTCTGGCATCAATGGAAACTTCAGTTAAAGTGTAAAAAAGAAGATTCTACCGATTAAAAATTGACAGAAGGAATCAGTATCGATTGTCATATGTTTAATTTCTCAACTCGAGTCTTAGTGCACCACGAACTCCTCTGATAATCCAATTGTTTGACGCTTTATTGGCGTATAGCTGACAAAAGTTAACCAGACATGGGGTTTTTGTAGTATTGCAGATCGTTTTTACATGATTTGAATTTCTCCAGATTACAACAGTTGTGGAAGATATTATCATTCTATTTCTTTTTTTAAAAAAATGTAACATTATAGTTGCTTTAAAAAAATCTGATTTTTCATTCTTCACAGTGCGATTAGGGATAAAGATAATTGATAGAACTATCAAGATTTCATTAACTTATTTCATTTTTTTTTTTAATTTATTTTATTTTTTATTTATTTTTATTTATTTATTTATTTTTTTTTTTTTTTGATTTATTAAATGCAATTTTACGTATTTAAAAAGGTTACTTTTCTAAGGAAAATGTTGTATAGTTTGTGTGAAAAGTGCAGGCATACATGTATATATATATTAGATTTCTAAGATCATGAAATGGAATTGTGTTGCATAATATTTATTTGAAAGACTAGGTAACAAAATGTATCGTATGATCTGTTTTGATAGCTTGCAACTTTGGCTTAATTGTTTGCTTTTGTCTTTTGTTTTCTCATTGGTTTATGCAATTTAGGCTTAAACAAGAATCAATAAGTTTGTTTTTTTAAGAGCTTACATGCTGTACGTATGAACAATTTCTAAAACGAGGTAAATTATTGACAAACATGTTGATGAAACAGGAATATCAACAGTCTCGTTTAAAGTCCTCATTTCGTAAATTCTATACACTGACCTTGTCAGCAAATACAATTTATCATTGAGACAAATGCTGACTGACGTTTTTCATACTAATTGTTAGTCCATTATTTATACAATGAATTGACGACGGGTTTTTCCGTTATTTTCCGATCATGACAAGTAGCACACGGCGGGTGTGACCGGTCAGCAGGGGATGCTCACTCCTCCAAGGCACCTGATTCCACCTCTGATGTTTCGGAGGTCCGTGTTTGCTCTGCTCCTATTTTGTATTGTTTTATGGACTTTGCTATTGAATACTGTTCGTTATCTCCATCTCCTTCATGTATGATTTCCCATCATGCTCAGATGTGAAACCTTTATAACTATACCTATTTAAAAAATACGGAGTTGGATTAAGCATAAAGTCTTCAGATGATATTTTTGACACGGAGGAACATGAATGCCGTTGACTAATAAGTGAAAATGGCCGAGAGATTTGTGTTCCACACTTCTCCAGATGACCATACAACAGGAAACAATGCTGAATGAACAGCTGATGAAGTTATATAGGATACTATAGCTGCTGTATTAGGGCTAACCTTTGAAATAAATAAATGTAGCATTTCCTTAAGTAGATTTTTTAATTGAAAGTTGTTTTATAGGGTAGAAGAAACTATGATTCGCTTAAAAAGTGGGAAATGTAGAATATTCACGGACACCGCGTTAATAATTCTTCAACGAGCAGAAGCAAAAAAAAAAAACTGTCGAGTCCATGGTTCACGTATCTATCTATCTCTCTTAAGTGTCGCGTTGTTGCTTTTTTTTAGCCAGGCAAGGAATAAGACTTGAATACCATCGCTCTTGAGTTTCAAGAAACCTGCATGTACAGTAGTAGGGACACATAAACCAACCAAAAAAATCGATGCTTGGATTAATATGTATTTTGGACTAATTTTCCTTGTAATTGATGCATGTATCAAATTTCTAAAATATTCAGAAAATGTATTAAAAAGAATTGTTTTATTCACATTTCTTCCTTTTTCTGTCGTCCTTCTAAATCTATACAATTTTTCTTCACTTAAAATATATTACTGTGTGAAACTGAGAATGAAAAATTAATTGTTGCATGGTAAATTTATTCATTGTACCCAAATAAACTTGCTTGACTTTCGTTGTCATTTTCCTCATTTTTCGAAGAACTTAGTTTCATCTGTCCTTATAATACAATAATGTTCAATAATTTTTGGAAACGGTACATGCTCCCCATATTCAAGAAATTCCGTATCTTAGCAATTCAAGGCATCCACTCCGTCAAACGGCATTCTAATTTTAATTTTTAGGTCAGAGGTTTTCAATTTCTCATTTTCAGAATCAACGTAATTTTTGCAAAGGAAAGAAATATACTATAGATTAAGTATTTTTTATATTAAAATATACACGAAATCAATTTGATTTTTAAAATATGTAACCTTGACAAAGAAAATAAAATAGATTTTATTTTAAGTATTTTTATTTTTGAAACATAACTATTTTTCATATCAAATATATGAAATATCATCTACCAGCTTTCTGCTAGGTATTATTTAAACAGATTATTTTCTTTAAATGTTTGCGATTGCCAAGGTTTTCAATATACATCATTTGTATTCTGTGAGGTTTTTACCCCTCTCTTGCGTTCCTTTATATGCTCTTTTCTTTTGGAAAATCGCTATCATTGAATGATCTTTGAATATTGTTAACCTACGAGACATTGAACAAAATGACAATATTACAGTTTTCTCATTGCTTTTACAAGAAGAGCTCAATTTGATACACTTAATTTCTGTAATGACATCATAAAACTGAAACCCTTTAAAAGCTTTATTGTAAACGATCGCTTTGGTAGCTACACGGTAATCAGAGGAACATATCAGTGAAGGCGAGCCAGAGATCAGCAGCACTTAAATGTTTTTTGAATGATATTTTATTGCTAAAATGCATGCCATCAGGTAAAAAATTAACAATTAGGCAACCAATAATATTGCCTTAAGCGGTTTCTTGCATGAAAGTTTTCTTGTACAAATAATGTTTTGCAGTGATCGTTACATCCAATATTTCTCATCAATCACCCGAGTGTAATTATATACATCAGTATAGATTGTTCATTTCGTTCGATTTTAATTTGAATAAAATGGAGGGAAGCGTGCAAATACAATTTAGGTCTTCTGGAATAAAATTGCCCTATTTTTCATAAATCGTTTGCGTGCAAATAGAGAAAGGTTAATGCCATAAAAAAAATCCCTCTATCTGAATAAAGTCACTTTGAAATTCGTATTTGAATTTACTTTAGCTAAAATAGTTCTTTTGGAAATGTTACAAATCCTAAAACATAAAAACTTGAATTAAACATATTAATTATCAAACAAAATTCAAAAACATTCTTGTAATAATAAATCGTGTGGTTCAATTAAAATTATTTTTGGGAAAAGTAAAAGTTTTTTTTTCAAGGCCCATCAAAACGGACGAAAAACATACAGATGGAAATGGGCAACAATCACACATGTAATAATAACTGACTCCAAAATAAAAACCAATATTATACTTTTCAACTGTTTTGAAACGATTTATCTAAAATTTTCATTATTGCACAATATATACAATATTTACAAACGATATAAATAAATACACTATATACATTATATACAGAACGGAGAGATTCCTCAGCTCATTGTTTCTTAGAGTTAATTGCAGACATCGCGAAGTGCCTTCCCACAGGTCCGTAACTTCAGCGAGTCACACCTTTTAAGTCTGCTGCCTTTGAGGTAAAGTTAATACCATCTACAGGTATACAACACACTCTTCAACCAGTTTTTATACCAAACTTTCCATAATATTTCCCCCTTGAATAAAATAGTTTAAGAATTCTTTGCAATTCGGCTTGTCTGTAGGAGGTCCTTCGGTAGCGACCTCTGGAATGAGAGTCTGCTTTCATTTGTTTCAAAAACGAATTGTGGAAAATTCTGTGTTGAACAGGAACACTCCTTCGTAAAGATTGAACTGAGCGTCCATAACGAATACCCATCTTTCCATCACCGCCATATGTTTTGTAAAAGGCGTGTAAAAGGGCTTGGAGGGCAGGGTCCGAGTAGTCGAGATACCCACGCTTTTGTCTGTTGGAAAAATCAGACGACTTGGACATGACCCTGTGAATCAGCGTCATCAGCCATTCGGGTGGATTCTGGGGTAGAGGCAAGACGGGGTAACTCAAGTCCTCATCAGAATTTATCAAGTTCTCATAGTTAACGAGGAATGGCACCGGCACGGACACATCCTCGACATCAGTAGATTCGCCGAAATACTGGCTGTCTCCGAGATCTGTGGAGGGTACTGGTAAAGCAAAGATCTTGTTTGTCACTCCGATCAGGCATACAAAGTAGATAAACTCCACCATTCTGAAAATAAATTCAAAATTATATGTTACTTTCATTTACATGATTTACATACAATGTGCATATAAACTAAATATAAGCAATATCAATTCACCGTTTCATTAAGATTCTAAAGCATCTTGGCAGATATGTCACGCAAATATTTTCCTACCTACATCTCTGAATGAGCAATTATACACTAAGTGTATAAGACGATTTTCACACGATTTTCTAGTATTTATAAGTTAATTAAGGGAGGAGAAAGCGCTTACAAGTTCCGGTCATTACATTGAAATCGTATATCTTAGATCATTGCTATACAACAATTTGTGTGGAAGCCGCCGATCTCTTATTCAATTACATTTCCCTTTGACTGTCTTCAAAAACAAAACACTTAATTGTTTCCCCTCTTCTTATCAAGAACTTTTGTTTTCTTCCATATTGAATAGGTTAACCTTTTGATAGCTGTCTGTCACGTTAATCTAAAAGAGATGATTGCTCTCTTATTTATGCTATTAAGACAGTTTTACCTTAAGGAGAATTCTTCAATCATAAACAATACTAGAAATTTAATTTTCACTTTACTTATTTTAACAAGAAAATAAAAATGAATGAATTAAAACCTTAACCGTTTTCTTGATATTAATTCCAGGGAAAAAATGAAAAGAATAAAAGTAAAAACAAGAAAATTAACATAACCTTCATGGGGTATTTTTAAAAAAAAAAAATATATATAAAATTATGCTTATATTTTTTTTTCTCCATGATAAAAAATACAATATAAATTTGAATTTATTTTTTTTAAAAAGAAAAAGAAAGCAATTAAAAAGAAAAACATTTTCAGTTTAATATAAGAAAAATATAACATACCTTATAATTGTAGAAATGCTGAAGGCAAATAATAAAATCCTTTTAGGTAAGTGTTTGGACTGCACTATATGTTTGCTGGTTGCTGACTTGGTAGCTTCTGGTCCGGACATCCCATGCGGGGTACATTTATATGGCGACTGTTAGGGGCTGTATAAACATCTCTGCGGGAGGCAGACATACCGGGGTTATCATCTGTCCCATGATAACGGACACTGGGGGAAGATTCTTTAAATGATAGCGACAGATAATGATACTCGGCACTAATTCCAATTATTTCACAGGATCTACGGCGAATTTTAGGCGGAAGCCAATATTTAACGGCAAAAATAAAGATCTATCTTCCCAAAAGGTTAAAAGTTTTGATAGAGATTTGATGAGTTTACATAGGTTTTTAAAAGTTAAATCGTCTTCAAACGCTGTCGCCAAGCGGTGTAAATCAAAAGTAATGAAACCTCAACACAGGGCCGACGGTTTATATAGGATACAATGATATGAACCCCGCTGAACTGGCTCGCAGTTTTTATAAGAGATAGCAATATAATGTAAACACTAATGTGTTATAGAAATGTGTACATATTGTACATAAATTTTTTCAAATGAAAGTTGATTACATCTAAACCTCCTCTTTTTTTGATTGGAGCCATAAACGTCAGAAAGTTGACTTAGCGTTATTGCATCTCTAGTTACTTCATCCTGCGGGGTTTTTTATTGCCTGCCGTGATGAAAATCAAACGAATTTGTCATCACCCAGCAGAAAAAAAAACTCCATTTGAATCGGCGTAAAAGAGTGAAAGTAACGCCTCAGAAGAGCTAGGAGCCGTAAAAACAGAAGCGTGTCTATTCGCTGGGCGCTACTTTCCTGTCTCGGGTTCCTTATTGAACCTAAGTGTTGACAAGAGTCTGAGTTTTCAGGCTTCTCAGAATGTTTGAACATTCTACAGATGCTATTTGCAATCAAACTTTATCGTAAATTGGAGATTTATTGCAGCATTTCCTGTTTATTTTAACTTTTTTTGTATTATAGTTCATTCAACAAAGATTCCATTCATTTGTGTCTCATAATTTGATAAATTTTGTAGGATTATAAATAAATGTACAAATTGTCATCATTTATACTTGGCCTCAATATATCAGGGTTTTTATTTATATGTGTTTTAAATAGAATTAAAGAGTTTTATATGGGATGTTAGAAATAGTTTTTTAAATTTTAAAGTAAAATTGATATAAAAATCAAACTCAAATATTGTCAAATGTTATACTTTGGCATGCATAAACTTTGGCATGCATACCTGTGATAATGTACAATTCAAATTAAAATTTGCATAATAGGCTCAATATGGGCAAAGTATTTTGTTTTAAAATAGTTAATCAAAAATCTGAATTTGATGGAACCAATAAATTGTAATCAATTACCATTACGCATAAACGTAATTTGATTAAAATATTAAAAAAAAAAATACTCGAAATTATTTTCTTGAATAACTGAATAAAATGCATTGCCAATTGAAATGTAGATAAAAAATATTTTTGAAGCCCAGTTAAAGAGAAAAAAACATCTTTTTGTTTAACAAAAAATTTATCTTGCTGATTCATTTAAATAAAGAATATTGTTTATCTTAATCTACAAATTTAGCACCAATCCATCACAAGTTTAATGATAGTGAAATCTAGCGATGGGTGTTATGCAAATAAAAAAAAAGAAAAGAAGAGTAGGGTAATGTCTTCAAATCATACTTTGAAGCATTTTAAAACCATCAAACATCTTAAGGTATATTTCTAACTATCAATTTTCCTCACATTAGGTACATGTAATAATTATATTATCAGAATAATTAATTGTGCACTTTAGACTGACTGCAACAGCAAGGTATACTCAGTCAATGAAAAAAAAAGCTGACTAATAAAACCAGCATCAATCGTTCACCGACAACTAAATGTCTGCTCATTACGCAATGTGGTTCAGATCCTTTTCCGTCAATTTTGGATTTAATATGATAAGGTTAAAAGATTTCTACAAGTTGCTGACAGCGCAGTTTCCTCTAGAACTGACCTTGACCCTAATCTTGAACCGAAAAGTTCGATATAGAAAATATTTTTTTTCAAAGCAACAGGTCTGTTCTGGTAATGCCTGGTCAATTTAAGGAGATCACTGAAGAGTTCCGTGCCCTGACAGAGGTCATCGTTAGAGGGGGTACACATAGGACATGTTTACGTGGTCCATCGGAGAAGATAATCTCAAGGTCTCGGTATGGGGGATATTTTGGCTGACCCTGGATGCCAAATAAATATAACTGTTAACTAGAGCCGAGCTCGTTGCAAAGCAACGAATAGGTCTTCCGTTGGAGCTACGGACTAGAAGACGTAACCTTCAGTCGAGGTCAAAAGCCACATACTAAAGATATACGAGTAAAAAACCTTGTAAGAGAAGCAACTTACAATGTTTCGCTAGGAAAAAGACTGTAAAGGAATACTAGTACGTGTGACCTTGATCTTTCCAAATGACCTTGTGCTAAGCAATAATAACTCTCGTTAGAGCTAAAATTGAGATAAAAAGAGTTAGGTCAAGGTCAAAAGAAAGGCCAAGTTCAAAAATGGTGATGCCATCAAATAGCTCTCATCAGTATGCATCAACATGTGAAGTTTGATAACATCATTTTGAATGGTATGTTTAAAACTGAGCTAAACACTAATTTAAGAAAAGTGAGGTATATACATGTATATAAAGTCAAGCTTAAAAAAATGTTAATGCAATTGTATAACTTTAATAATTTCTATCAGTATATAAAGATTGATAAAAATATCTTGGATAGTTTGTTTGAAACTAAGCTTTGAACTGAGCTAAAGGCAAAGTGTGACAAAAGGAGAGACGGAAGGAAAAAGTAGGAAGGATGGAAGACGTTCAAATACCAAATGCCTTGGCCATATTCATGGCAGGGCATAACATGTCATGTATGATTATTGGTTTACATAAAAATAGGTCGTAATTTTCAGTCTCAGAATTCAACCCCTAAACTACATGTATACATGCATGTACAAAAACAAATCAACCGACTGACATTCTCTGCTTAGAAGGAAGACATTGTATTCATTTTAAGGGATGGGGTACTTATAGTGATGAGAGGAATTTAACAACCTGTCGGTCCATGAAACATTATTTTGGAATGTCTGTATACAGCTGCGTGGCTTTTCTTAGAATGAAATTAGTATTTTTTGACATATCTAAATAATTCTTTTATTGACGCCGTGATATATTTGATAGGCTGTATAATAGCTGTTGGATATTAAATTTGAAGGTTCAACACCTTTCTTTTAATATAACCAAAGGTTCTAGTGATCTTTTTTGTACAGTAAATGCATGGGAAAAGAAAAAAAATTGTTCAAAAACAAATTAATGAGTTGTGTTTTTCACCTACACAGACACTTTTTTTCTTCTGGTTTTCCTTTTTTTGTGAATTGCCGTTTATTTTGTTTACAAGCTTGTGTTCATACCGCTGTTCATACGCGCTACCAATGTGAGAGGAGAAAACAAGACGTCGTCAAGCAACAATGACTGACCAGATGGACGTTTATATACATTGTAATCATTATACAACCAAATATCAGAGCGAATCGATAATTTAAGTACCTAGTTAAATACATAGGAATTCAATACTTAAGGGAAGAATTTAATTCATACTTTATGATAAATAGGCAATAACGAATTTTCTAATTTTGTAAAATCGTATTCTGAAAGCTCTGAATGTATATGTTTGGCCGCTCTTCTATGTAAAAGTTCATACATATAAAACATGTAATTAAATTATTATCGGCTGCGGTAGCGGCCAATCTTTTTGTGATTGTGTTAGAGAGTGCACATGGGGAAATGAGACTTTTTTTTTATTACTTCAATAAAATAATTCGTAAATTATAACAAGTAAAAATCATGCGTAAAATATTTTAAAAACTTGCTAAAACTTAATATTAAATGTTGAAATATATTTTAATTTCATTGTCATTAATATCTCATGATCATCGATAATTTTTGGTCATATAAAAAGAGTTTACATCAGATACTCCCCAGCCTGAGAGTGTGTAAAATTTGAAAAGAAATCTCTTGATTTTCCGGATAATGATGATGTGGTTAAAGTTTACGGTGAATAAAAAAATGAGGAGTTTTTCAACTTCTAGTAAAAATTGTTTTGAATTTGCTCTACATCTACAAATGACACAAAGATCATGAAGATATTTTTTTATTATTTTGCACTGCGGTTTGCAGCATAGCCTGCTCTGCAGAAACCATGAGCATTATCACAAAATCAAGATCCAGGGTATCGAGGCTCGGACAGGCCTACACCTTCATTTTGATGACAATAAATTCTTCTTATACATCAATGAACATGATTTTTTTTTAAACATCGATAAATTTATCTATGAGCAAATGCGGTAAAATTATTTTTTATTTTGCTTTGAAAACAGCCTGAAATAGAATTGAAAAACCATTTCAGCTTTGAATTTCTTGACGTGCTTTCCTTGCGTGTGAAAGAATTTTTTTGCTTTGCAGCCAATTTGATGCAATTTAAATTCGTACTGACATTGTACATGTACAGGCATGTAAAATATTCTGTTTATTGGACGAAATAGTATAATACCATTCTGTACAATATCATTTTAAGTTTAGTAGCAAATAACTGCAAACTCAAAAGTGCTTAATTTCATGTTGGATTTCCCCCTGTGAATTAGAAACGTTAACTCCACTTACAACTTTCATGCATGCGTACATGTAGTTTAAGATTCATAAAACAATTACCACTTCGATAAATACAGGAAAAAATGGTGTAAACCTAGCTCGTATTTTTTTTTTTCGCTATCAAATGGCATAAAACTTGAAATGAATAAATGCACAAGCGATTACGATTGATTAAAACAAGCTGAAATAGAGTGAAATTGAATGATATGAAAGGAGTCGACATGATTTCAAACCCAATTTTCCATTTGTAACTATCGGAGTACACAACGGATTTTCAAATCGATATACCCGCTGCTATCTGCGGACACGTGCTTGTAAATGAGGACTGGGCTACAAAATTTTAGACACAAAGCGACAAAGCTGGATGTAAACTGTTTATTACAAATACGTTAATAATAGTATATTTTAAAGTATTTTTTAACGTTCAATGTTTATTAATATTAAAAAAAATAATGGAAAAACAAAAGAGTGATGGTAAAAATAAAACGTACATAATAGTACATTACGTATCACAAGACTTCCATCACTAATTATAATTATTTGCCGAAACCCCTTTTCAATTACAATTTAAATAAAATACATTAAAACGAAATAGAGAAATAATTTTGCGTGAACAGGCCAAAGAAAGCGATCACAATTCAAAATGATTTTATGCACCAGTGTTTTGAATTAAGATTAAATGAAAGATCGGTGAAGTATTCTTTTTAATTCGATAAATTAAAAACATGATTATCTATAAATGGACAGGTCTTTGTACACAATAACGATTTTAAACACGACCACAGACACTTGCATTGTTTACGACAGGTGGCTGGTACACTAGTGACCTCGCGCGTTGGATTACATAACTGTTATATACAAACATCTAGGCGATCTTCAAGATCGCCAAATGTATACAACTAATGATCGTGAATTATTCGATGCATAAAGTTAAAATAACTTATAATTGTTATAATAATCAATGTAGAAAGATATATTTAATATATTCCGTTTATGAAGACGTGTTCACTATAAAACTAATTAATAATAAATAAAAAAGAAAGACTAATCGTTATAAATAATTTAATAGTGAACCGTAAAGCACGTATAAAGCCCTATTCAGAAAAAAAAAATTAACATTAAATACCTTAGGGTTTATTACTGATAGGAAGTTTGTGTAAATTAAGCACATGAAGAGGTCTGATTTCCTTTCCGAATGAAAAACGCTACCTGTTTACCTGGCCTGTTTTCAACTACGTATTACGCAATACCCCCGGTATAATCGAACACAAAACATTTTCATCAGATTAAAAAGGTGTCAAAGAACAATTTTGTTCGTATAATCCAGATCGAAATATTTACCGTTTTTGAGTTATAAAGCAAAAACTTTCAAGCTCCCTAAATCCCTAATCATAGGGGCCAGCCCCTTTTGAATAGTATTATATGAAAGCCCTTGCAATTATGCACAACTTTTGTTCAACATGTCTTAACAAAATATTTTTAGTTTTATATATAAAAAGGAAAACATGTGTAAATTTTCGCTCTTTTAGGCATTCTATTTTTTGACCCCTGTATAGCGCCATTTTGAATAGAGAAATCGAAAAACAAAAACCGATGTGCACAACTTCAATCCTTCTGTTATCTAAAACCAGTAAAATTTCTGCTCCAGCTCTAGTGGTCTCTGAGCCTTTGTCTGGAAATGAAAGCCTATAATTTTTCGTTTAAAGGGAAATAACTCAAAACCGGAAGTGACTTTTTGAAATTATCGACAACATTCTGATAGAGTTTATTACCGTCTATAATGTCTGAAAATTTGAGCAAAATCCATTGAGAAATGAGTGAAATATGAGGCCTCAAAGTTGGCGTCTTAAGAAAAAAAAAAGAATAATAAGAATAATCTTAATCTTCAGAATCAGTAGAAGGTCTTCCGTTGGAAACGGAAGACCTTAATAAATTCAAAGTTCGTAATTTCAAAGTTACATGGAAAAGTCACGTGGGTTACACGATTAATTACGAATCTTAATTTTTTTTTCAAAGAAGACTTAATTATTCGTAAACGCGTTTTCAGAATGAATCTAAATCTTGGGTTATATTTGGTTCAACAATTTAATATGTGGTTGCTCAAAATGAAGATGTGAGATGGTAATATACATGTAGTTTATTCATGTTATTATTAATAGAAACATTTTTTTAAGAAAAGATGTCTAAACATCCCATTATTAGAGAACAATACGTTGGCGATAAACCATTTGTAACATGGCAAATATTACAACTCGCCATTATTAAAATAAAAATTTTAACTATTTATAAATCAAAGTCTCAATATTAAAAATTCTTAAATTCAATCCCAATGCATAGCTTACATTCTTGGTTGGACAATTGAACGTAATATATTTGCATTAAATCTAAATCTTAGATGTCTGTTTATCCCACCTTTGATAAAACACCGCGTCAGAACACCAATAATTCAAGGTAAGTGGTCATTGCAGAGGTCATCAGGAGCTCCTCGGGCCGCTGGGGGTCTTCCTCGGACAATTCTAGCAATTACTTATAGGCCTAATCAATGTTTAAATGTGGATTTAAAAACAATATGAGTGTTGATCAAGAAGTTCGCAAAGTAATTGAATAACTTCCATAAAACAAATAAAATTGTTTCAGTGTTCATTTTTTTAAAAGTAGTCTTTTCCGATTTTAATGCATACATATATCTGCCACAGTTCTGCCCATGCGCAAATCACGTGATCCAGGTGGTCACGTGACATGCAAATGCTTCGTAAAATGCTGTTCATAGAAGCTAAAATATTTTCCCCGAGCCTTGTATTCTTACCATGCAAGTTATTTTTTATAACACGAACAATCCATTTTTCAGAAATGGTCAAATCTCGGAGATAGCAAGAGCGGGTAACTAAAGGATATCCTTTTCAAGAAAGAGCATGATGACCATCACAACCCGCGTCACACTCTTAGGAACTTCGTTTATCCAATATGGATATATATAGGGGGTCGTATTTTTTATCATATCAAATATATTCTTGCTGTAATTGGCAATTTTTCGTAACAAATTTCCCAACAAAGGACACATCTCTTTCCCACCTTGCTTTCACTGGTCAACGAAACAAACGTCAGTTTTCAACCATCTCCCTTCCTTCACTTAATATGCAACGGAAAGGAATAAACTTTATAGTCGTTCATTGTTCGAGTACCCTCGAATCATGAGTTTTCGTGGCATTACGGTTAATTTGTAATAAATTGCTTCAAAAAATAGTTGAGATGTTTGTAATTTATCACACATACAAACAATAATTCTCCTTATTTTAAAATGATTTTAACTCACATATCATTTATTATTTGTTTAGAGGGTCATTGGATTCTTGCATAGTTGCTCTTTCGATTTCTTTGCTGACGTCATATGTTTTCGTGGTATTTATAAAACAAGTAAACTTTGGAAATCTAGTCGGGCAAAATCCTTGTAAATTTTACAGTGTCAAAAATACTAGTTAATTGACAAAATGATTACATTATTTGACATGGAAATTTATTTGTTGTTAATTAAGACCACATCTATCTGGGCGTGCCTAAGCTGTATTGCTAAATAATGTAAAAAAAAAATCTCTTTCTCAAGAGTGGCCTAGAAATAATTTTGTAAAGCTTTATTTGAATGTTTCATGTTTTTAAATATAAATTCCATGTATACATAAAGAAATTAAATGTTTAATTTAATAAATTATCAATGGCATAATATTTTTTTCAGCATATAACTTTTTAACACCCCCGATATTTTCTTTCACAATTATATAAAAAATGACGTTACTAGATCACCGTAGAAAAAATATCAAAAGTGGGAAATTCCAAATTATTGTCACATGACCGGAAGCTGTATGGATAGTTAACAGACGATGATATGCAGGATCGCCGGCTATTAGTTTGTAAGTTTGATATTCTAGTTCAAAACACGACGAATAAACGGATATTACGCAGATTGTCAAATTTGCGAACTATGCATAACTCACTCTCTATATTTTATTTTGGCAAAGGCAAAAATGTTTAACATTTGGTCATAAATCATGCACAGGATTCCCCTTTATTAATAGCAAATATGACGTCATTTCGATCTCGCATTGTGGGATTATTCCTAAAAACAAAAAATACCACGAAAACGTATATACCACGAAAACACATGACGGGACGGTAATGTAAACCATTTTTCGTCATATGTCACCTACATATTGACGTCATTTTCACATTGTGATATCACAATGATGGAGAAAAACATTACGTATTATATGCTATTTATAGAACATTTGCATGACTACATCATTCTGATCTGAATTGTAGAAAATATGCGTGACTATAGAGGTAGTTCGCGAACTTTTTGATGACCCCTCGTATTCTGAAGTTTTACCCATTATAATGATTATAATAAATGTTACTTACGTATACTTTATTTACCAGAGTACACCAGACAGGTCAACTGATATTTCATAGAGGTCTGGAATTTATTTTTAATTTTAATTTCAGACCTCTGTTTAATACCTGTCTGTACTCTTCAAAGATTAATTTGTTTTCTGCTTTTTGAATCAATTATACATATAAAATTCTACGTATAAATTGTGTTTTTAGTTTAATTTTGTTTCGTTAATTCCTGTAATACGATTTAAAAAACATTTGCATAAATGATTTTTTATGAACGTGATTTAAATATAAATTTCAAAAATGGAAAAAGAGGACAAGAGAGTGAGAGAGAGAGAGAGAACATTTTATTTCCTTGTAAGAAAACCCTGTTTTTATCAGTATAATATCCAAAATGGACATCAGTTTATGATATAAAAGAGAACTATTGATTAAAATATATAATTATCCTAGCAGATGAAAAACGGGAGATTCGAAATGCTTAAAATCACCCTATCACTGACAAAAACTTATAAAAATAAATGTATTTCCGATGTTTTTACTAAGTTTGGAAATAAAAATATTGATATAACAAGTAGAAAAGCTTAATTAGCCATCAAGTTTGTAATTTACGACATATGACGAACTAAAGGACTAATAACATCTTGATATAACACGATACACAAACTTCCGTCATTGATCTAAAGAGAGAAAACGTCACGGAGGACCTCTTTGAAATGGACTGGTTTTTATGGCATGAAATGATTTTACATAAAAGATTGTTTTTCTTTAATATTGTTGAAAAAAGCTAAACTAGCTCTCTGACTCCCACATTTTTAATTTTAACAACTGTGTACATCTGTGAGTACATAAGAATTAAAACGATAACGTCACTGCTTTGAAAGGTAAAAGAGCATCTATGCACGGTGGGTGTTTTTTCGTTAGATCTCTTTATGACGAAAAGAAGAAATGCTCTTACGCACATATAAAAACAATACAAATAATAAAAATATCAGGCTTTATGATACATTTTTTAACCAAGCAAAGTTTTAATGAACAATTGTAACATGTATCGAATGAAATCCAAAGCAAAGTTTAAATAAACAGTTGGAACGTATATAGAATGGAAGACAAGGTATGTTGAAGGTCAAGCTAAACTTATTTTGAATAAACATAAGAATCTTGTTTACTTCTTCATTTGCTACCCAAGAACCTTGAGGTTAAAGACCCTTGGAGCCATGCCATCCAATCTACTCTCACATGCATGTCACGTGATTAATGACAGTATCTGGTAATAATTCAATATTGTCTATGAATTATTTTCTACAAATGCACTTAGCTTGAAATTATTACCAGTATTGCAACTGTTAAACATACTGTGTATATTAAATCGAACCAATTAGTTTAATTTCATAATAATTTGGCTGTTATCTTTTAATCTAATTCTCAGTTTACCAATATCATAAAAACTTGGTTTTCAAAAGATACCGTTAGATGCAACACAGTTGTTTTCTCCATGTTTTAAACTTAATATACAATATTTATGTTTTTCTTTTATCAAAGGAGATATTCATCTTAATTACATAATCCAAATGTTGTAAAACAGTATAATTAATGTTTCTTATTTCCCAGTGAGAATTTTTTTCCAATCTGCTTTTAAGTCTAGATTATTTTATCATTTGCTTGTACATGTATTCTTTTAATCAAATACTTTTAAATAGATAAGGAAAATCAGTGGTAGTAATTAAAACAATAAAGAATATCAATTGCGTTGTTGTTTACTTTTTATTCTGATACTTTGTCGTTCGTGCTGATATATGAACTTCGATCTCGCAATGGAGTTGGAGGGGACATTCGAGGGGGGGATCAAAAACCTCCGGAACTATCTCTATATTTACAAAACCACAATTCAGATCAGAATGGAATTTGGCACACATATATTTATATACATGTTCTATAAATAGCACATGTAAAAATTTTAAAAAGTGTTGCTTCATTCAAAAATTTTGTTAAAGTATGAGAAAATGATCGTTTTTGTGCTTTTTACTGTGTGTATGCTTTTTCAAAGGCAAATATTTTCAATCTTTGTGAGATTTTTTTAGATTGTAGAGATTTTACATTAAGTATTCTTTAAAATTAGATGAAATATCAAATAAAATTTGGATATAATTGAGATTAAAATTTCAATTTCTTATCTGTCGCACTATAGGCACTTCGTCCGCCTTATCCCCCATCGTCTTTCACAAGGATTAAGTATGGAACGCCAAATTAACATAAAATTATATTCAAATACTTGTACCTATCTTATAATTTGCACCTGTCTTTAAATAATTGCACCTATCTTCAAATGAATTGTATAGGTACAATTGAATTAAAGATAGAGTACAAAAAACAATATGATTTTATATACAACAATAGGTCTAGAAAGGCATTAAGAAACTTAACAAAAACAAAAAAATTGTAGATAAATGTGGTGTAAATAATTACACCAGTGTTTATCATAATGTTTTTCTATTAATAATATAACTATTTTTAGGTTTTACAAATGTAAATAATTACACCTATCTCTAAATAATATAACTAGGTACAAATGAATTATACCTATCTTCAATTCAGTTAAAGATAGGTTCAATTGAATTATACCTATCTCTAATTCATTTGAAGATAGGTATAATTGATTTAAAGATAGGTACAATTGATTTGAAGATAGGTTTGATTAAGACATATCCACAAAGGATTTGAAGACAGGTACAATTCAATTAAACCTATGTTTAATTCGTTTTCTGTTGTTGAAAATAACGTACGAGACAATATTGAACATGGAGGGAAACGCAAAGAACCTACAGAGCGACGACAACGAGGATGGAAGGAGAAATAAAGGTAAATTACTTATTAAATACACATGTATATCATGTATGTGTATCTTGTATGGCAGCCGGATGAGGATTCTGATAAACTTTCGCGCCAAGTGTGGAGTACCGGAAATGACGTATGATAAGTGGATTAGTTATTATTGCCAATTTCTTAGTAATTAAAGATAGGTTCCATTCAATTGTACCTATCTTTAAATCAATTATACCTACCTTCAATTCATTGCATTTGTACCTGTCTTTAAATCAATTGTACCTATCTTCAAATGAATTAAAGATATGTATAATTGAATTGTACCTATCTCTTATTCATTTGAAGATAGGTACAATTATTTGAAGATAGGTACAAATATTTGAATATATGTTAATTTGGCGTTCTATAATTTTGAAATTAAAAGAATTCTCAGAAGTTTAATCATTAATTGGATTGATTGTTTTAGTAAAGGAAGGGAAGGGATAAGATTAAAAATGAAGTTTGTTCCGTTGCCAAATGAAAGCAAGCTGGGGAAGAGATGTGTCCTTAGTTGAGTAATTTGTTTGTTATGAAAGACCGCCAAGTTACAGCTAGAAAAACATAACACTTAACAATAATATAATGATTTAATCCCTAAAATATCGGTTATTTTAGACTTTAAACCTATGCATCAAGCATGATCAAAAGAAGACGCCCATTCTATATCAATATCATTTGGATAAACGACGTTCATAAGAAAGAGGATTTTAAGTTGTGATGGCCACCATGCTCTTTCTGGGAAAGAATATCCTTGTCCACCGATCTTATTTCCAAGATTAGGTCATTTCTGACAAACGGACTGTTTTTGAACATTATAAAAAAAAAAATATCTTGCATGATAAGGAATATATAACACTCGGAAAAATATTTTAGCTTCCGTGAACAGAATGCTACGGAGCATGTCACGTGACTGTCTGGGCAGAAGGGTGGCAGATGTGCATTTAAATCGGAGCGGACTAGTGAAACGTAATTTTATTGTTTTATGGAGGTTATTCAATTAGTTAAACTTTTTGATCACCCCTGAAAAGAAACATGCTTGTTATTTTGTCCTTTGAGCGAAATGGAAGTGACGTAATTTGCATTGACAAACAAGTTGATGAGACAAGGATATCTACAGTCTCGTTTGAAGTCATCTTTTCGCAAGTTTTGTTTTTGTTTTTTGTTTTTTTTTGTTTGTTTTTTTTTTTTGTCGATACAATGCTTTTGTGAGGAAATACACCTCAATCACTGAGTCAAATGCTGATTGACATTTTTCATACTTATTGTTAGTTAATTCTTTACACATTGAATTATAATTATCTACAGATTTTTCCGTTTTTTTTCCAAAAATAGCTTTCGACCAAGTAAGGCCTTCCCATATGGAAAGTTTGAATTATGTCCCTATGAGAAAGATGAATGCACGGATGAATTCCATGCAATGATAACTTTTATTTTCACTTTTTAGGAGGTACAGTAAGATGAGGAACGATGACGGACACCAATAGGTTACGTACTGACCGACTCAGTACAGCGTAGTGTGTATTCTTTTGTTTTATTAATATAATCAGTAATTGAGGCGCATTTGAGATTATTTTCTACTTAACAACAGCCGTTCCTCTTTCTTTCAATTCAACAAAAAGACATGTTTAATCAATAGCAGCCTTATATATCTAGGAGCTTTCTAAAACCAAAGGCTTATCATCAATATTCAGCACTTGAAAATCCATAACTTTTTCCCGAACGGAAGGCATGGAAAAAATGAATCTAGCGGAAGAAATGAAAACAGATTATCCACTTAAAAATCTATAACACTTTTTCCAAAGAATAGAAATAAAAAGGGAAGAAATTCGGGAGTGATTTTTGTCTTGTTTCTGATTAAAAACAAAAACACGTGTTCAAAATGTATTTGTTTAAATATCGTTAATATAGACATAAAAACATTCTGATTGAACAACGCACAAGTACTCAGAAGTTGATTATTAAAAAGATGCTTGAGTTTCTACGTTTTTCTAAACCAGGTTTTACAACACTCTATTGGAATTCTCATGGGTACTTATTACGTCCCGTTATTAGCAAAACAATTTTTGTATTCATATGAAGCAGAATTTGTCAAAAGTTTTATACGTGAAAAGAAGAAAACATTTGCAGTGGCTTTCAACTCGACATATAGATATATCGTGCGACGAATTGTCAATTAACAATGGTTATTTGCATTCTTATGACGATACGATATAACCTAATGAGCTTGAAATAGAAGATACCACAGAATTGGACACATCTATGTCATATTTACTTTTTATTTTACTTGAAAAGGAGTTATAAATGGTAATCTAACAACCAAATTTTATGACACAAGTTGCTGAAACGACTTTCACTTTTCACAAAGTCATCCTTTCGTAAGTTCTAAGGTTGATACAAGACCCTGTCAGCATATACTAGTACAATTCATCATTAAGTTAAATGCTGACTGACGTTTTTCATACTAAATATTAGGCCTTTATACAAAATAAATTTCTACACAAGGTAAATTATTGACACAAGTTGCTGAAACAAGAATATCACCTGTACAAAGTCATCCTTTAAGTTCTCAGGTCGATACAAGACCCTGTCAGCATATACCAGTACAATTCATCATTAAGTTAAATGCTGACTGACGTTTTTCATACTAAATATTAGGCCTTTATACAAAATAAATTGTCGACCAATTTTTCCGTTATTTCCCGATCATAACAAGAAGCACAAGGTAGGTGTGACTAGATGAAACATTCAAAGTAAATTTGCTTATATGTCATATATTTAGGTGATAAAAGCATATTTTTCTCCTCATCACAATTGGCACCTGATTCCACCTCTGATGTGTTGCTCTGCTCAAAATTATAATTAATAGAACAATGAATTAAGTTATATTCCGAAATTTTATTGTTTTATGGACTTTTGAATATGATTTTTCAAACAAATAATGTTAAACGCTATCTCCATATATGGTATTTCATTTTTAAAAAGGATTTAAAAGATCATACATGAATCTGCCTTTCACTCTCGTAATTGTATAATTTTGGATAGCAACGGTAAACTTAGTTTGAAATCTAGCAAGGACTTTTGGAGGCTTGTGGGCGTATGGAAATATATCTCCTTTTCTGCAAATTACAATTATTGAGGAAAATAGAATTAAGTTTATATTTTCTGACAATTAAAGACTAAAAGAAATTTTTCGGAAGTTCCTTAAATCAAGTTTTAAAATACAGTGTATCTAAAATAAATTTGATTTTCTGGAAAAACTACAATCTTATTAACTTTTTCAAGCTTCCAATTATTTTTCAGCAAAAAAATCTTTTGAAACAGAAGAAGGCGTCAAATGATTGGTAACATTAATGTTTTATTCTTAATGTCAAGTAAAAAGATAATGACCTTGACCTGACCTTGCTTCTGAAATAAAACGGTCAAATTTGATCAAACTGCTACCTGTGATAATGTCGTTTTAAATCGACCTGCAAAAATTTCAAAGATAATTAATAAAAACAAGAAATAAGACAAGAATCCCTACTTACGACGTTTTTGCAGCTACAAACTATCATTCTAGTACTGCTGTATAATTGTGAAGTACTAGTTCTCCACCGAGAGCAAATAATGCTTTTTTTTTTAATTTTCACTCTCTTGATTTACGTGGGATATGGACAAAATATTTATAGTCTTGATATTACTGTAGTTTTTTTAAGTGCTAAAACAGAATCCATTAATGAGAAACCATCTTTCTTTACCGTAACTTCGCTGTTATAGTAGCATAGTAGTATTTCTTCATAATAAAAAAAGGATCACTAGAAAAGTAGTATGAAGTGGTTACTGAATGAATACTAAAATCCAAATTAACTGTACCCTAGGGACAACTATACTCGCTTTTAAATCGTTCAAATAAACATTTCCTTTTTATCAATATATATTTTATTTGAAACATAAAACTATCATTTTCTCACATGCAACATTAATTTTAAAGCGCCGTTAGTTATTCATAACATAGTATCAGGACTTATGTGATATGGCCCAATATTAATACAGTGATTTATTTTCATTGATGTTAAACTTCGCACTCTCATCTGCCTTTTACGCAAAGGAGGAAGACTATAATCGAACAGGTTTTTGAGCTACTAATACGTTTAAATTGTTTGCTATTTAACGCCCCTCTCGAGATTTTTTCACTCATACACTTGTTTATGGAAAACTTATCATGAGAATGCCATAAACAATATATCTGGCACATAAAAATCATATATACAAACTACATATACTTATCTCCAATTTAAATAAGTCATTTTATTTTGATCAGTGACGAAAACGTGTAATTAGTAGCAAGTAATACCGGTATTTTGAATTAAAAACACGATGTGTATTTTCATTTTATTTAGATCAGAGATAAATAATGAAAGCATGAAATTATTAAATAAGATTTTAAATTTGAAAAAAAACACTATGGGTATTTTCCAGCGCAAATTGTCGGAAGTTTCGTTACTAAAAATGGGACCCTGTACTTCAAATAAAGTGTTTTTCAAGTGTTTGGCAGTCCCCATATCGGATAGCGATTTGACAAGGGACCTCCTCAGCGCATGCCAGTGGCCGTGCACCTATCAGCCAATCACAAGCCTTGGTAGAAACAGTTTCCGGTTAAAACTTAAACTATGATCAATGACGCCAAAATAAAAATTCACAACTTCGATTTAATTTCATATCATCAATTTACTAAAAGTTTAGCAATATTGTTTTATTAAAGTAATAATAATCATTCGACAAACGTGACAACCATAAACATTTTAATTATGTATTGAACTTCAAAGAAAACAGCAATACAACAAAGGAATAATGTACATGCAATAACCTGGAATTTTTTTTAATCCTCAGTGGATTCATTAATAAATTATGGAAAGTAATCAAGGATGCCATTAACAACTTAAAATACCAGTTTTACTTGATTATAACTTCATCATTACAATATGTAAAAATTGCCAATTTATAATTCGATCAATTTGGCAAATATATTATATATTTACATTATAATATGTAAATATACATTCTAAAAGTATATAAGAATATAATGTACTTACTTATAGTCCCCCCAAAACTCTTTAATTTCAATAAATTGCATTACACATTCTAGTCCATGTATTAGCTCAAACTTTGAACCCTGGAGTCTTAAAAACAGCAACATCAAACTTAATTTCCAAGGGAATTTCAATCTGAAGAAATAGCTGTTGCATGTAAGCACTCAATGAATTCGTAGAACTGAACAATAGATTTGTTTTCAATTGTATACGTATACACAAAAATAAACGTATGATTCCTATATAAAATCGAATTCATAAACCAACATCATATATGGCACATTGCAAAAATTGGACAGAAAAATTGATGAACGAGGAGTGTATTGTAAGGGAGCAAACAGAAAACTTCTATCGAGTAATTTTGTTTGCAAAGAATTAAGATATTAACCAGTACTCGATCAGCGAAATTGCACTTTAAAATGTCATGGATACTAGTCTAGTAACTAGACGCAGAAAAAATATAATCTAAATCAAATACAGTATGATATAAGTACATCATATGTATAGACTTGAAAATTAGGTAATGATTTAATGAAATTAATAAATATAAATGAACCCTAGTAAAAATCCTAACGAATGACAATGATCTTTTAAAAAAAAAAAAATAGCATTCATTAGTAGTGATATAAAATGTAAATATAACTTGTACTTCTTGTGTGTGCATTTCTTATATTTTTCCTATCTTTCAACAGGTTATTGGGAGTGAATAGGATACAATAAAAAAAAAATATTTGGCTTCTTCAATTTGATTTGAAATCAACGTTGTGATAAATCTATCAATACATCAATCAATGTCATGTAATACAAACACTTATCAGATCAAGATGCATGTATCAAACGCCACACGCCATCTTTGTCTGATCTTGAGAACAAAATATGTGCACAATGCCGAAGCCCTCAAGTTATCGCATCTTAAATCAAACATATGTATAAACATTACATAAATTCTGCAATTGGGTGAGACCCATGGACTGTCAGAGTTTTCAAAGCACTTTTGTACAAGCATTAAAACCACATATGATTCAGCAACATAAACTGATAGAAACAAATTACAATTGCTTTCATTTCTTTTCAGTTGTAACAATCAACGGAGCTACCTTTCTCTCTCCCTTTTACATGTTCTAAAGACTCAATAACTGTAATGCGTTTCTTCTATTATTTGTTTCAAAAATCTGTAATTTGTTTATTCGTCGGACATGGGTATCTTTGTAAGGCACAACATCCTCAATAAATAAAAAAAGTTGTTCTTTTTTTAAATATAAACTTACAACATCTAATTCATTGAACATAATATTTAATAAAGCATGAACTTGGAATTGCAAAAATTGCAGAAAATTGATTCACAACGACGGAATACATTGAAGTATGTTCATTTGACAAATGTTTCCTCCTTTTATTCGGGTCATAACTTTCCGGAGGCCAGTGTAGCCCGCATGGAATATGGTAACTCATCCATTGCAAAATCCTGCTGGTTTCGAAGTAGCATTTGTTCTCTAAAGTAGGAAAAATTTATCAAATCAAAATAACCATCAAGTCTCAACCAGAAGTCTCTGTCGAGACTGTAGCTCTATACTGCTTTGTATATATAACAAAGGAAGAGAAAAGTAGAAATTGGAATTGAAACTTTGCAACAGCAATAAATATAACTAGGATCCTTGATTTAGTCTCTTTTCGTGGAAAAATTGCAATCACACTTAAACTGTAGGAATAAGAGCCTTTTAAATGAAATTTCACAGAAAATTTCGATCATTAATTACAAACATCGTTCATCAAAATAAAAAAAATCGATAAACAGAATTCTGTACACCTTAGTGTAGTGTACTTGTGTGTCAAGTTACATTGAAATCAGACCAAAACTGAAAGAAAAGTTGAGTTTTGAATGTATTTCAAAGAAATTTCTATTTTTAGTAACCACGGCAACCCCGTTCATCAAAAGTCGATAAAGAATTGTCTATCTTAGCATTTTGAAAGTATTTTTTAACAAGAGGCCCACGGGCCTTATAGGTCACATGAGTATCATTTATAACAACTTTCCAACAATTGAATTGGTTCGCGTTTTAAACCAAAGCCCACGAAATTCACAATTTTAAAAGATGCACCATTGCTTATCATAATTATGCATTTCACTTGCTTACTTTGGTTACTTAATATATACCCAAAGTAACAAAGATGATTTCCACTTTATAACCAGTTGTGCACCCAACCCCACAGGAAACACTGACCCTGGGGCCACAATTTCAAAATTTTGGAAATTTTATATAAATTTTATTTCATCATAAATGGCTGATTAATACCAAAGAGCAGATTTCAAAGCATTAATTTATTTTCAGACTATGTACCCCTCCCAAACCCTAAGTACCCCTGACCAAGGGGTCCTGAAATTAACCAGTTTGGAAGAGGCACCTTACATCATTATTAATATGATTTTTAGATAATTGGCATAATACCCAGGAGCAAAGGAAAAGTTTTTCAAAGAATAAATGCATTTTCACTATATAATCATTGAAGAGCCCATCTCTCACACCAAAATCCCTGACCCAAGAGCCCTGAAATTCACAAATCTGGAAGAGGCATCCAGACGCATCCTTCATCATCATAACTATGTACATAGTTCACTGGTATAAACCCAAGAGCAGAGGAGAAGATCTTAAAAGAATTAATTCATTTTCACTATATAATCAATAAAGCCCCTCCCTAACACCAGAACCCCTGTCCCTGGGGCCATGAAATTCACAATTCTGGAAGAGGCAGTCTTATTCAACAAACATACAGTGTATGTAACTATGTATTTGGTTAGTTTATTTCTTAAAACTTTTTAGGGTTTTGGCCCCACCCCTCAGACCCAAGGGGGGGGGGGGGGGGCAGGGACCATGAAATTCACAATTGTTGTTCCCCTTCACACAAAGATGCTTTATGTCAAAATTGATTGAAATTGGTTGAGTGGTTGAAGAGAAGCAGCTGAAAATGTTCAGATGTTAACGCACGACGACAGACGAAAACGGATAGCAATAACTCCTTTACTCAGGTGACCTAAAAATCTATTTAAGCAATCATGGCAACACTGTTCGTCGAAATCAAAAATTGATATACAGAATTACCAGGTGTGTACTTGTATCTTAATGTAGTCTACTCACAGGCACCTTAAGTGCGGATCCCCCCCCCTTCCAATGAAAAAAAAATATAAAAGCCTATACTGTACTTTCTCAACAATAAAAGATTTTCCCATCTATGATACCTATATGTCGTTCTATGAAAGCAGATTGTACTTTTTCTTACGTTTAGAGATTGGCCACGTACGGTATAATAAAGAAAATTTATTATAGCGTACGTGGCCAATCTCTAAACGTAACAAAAAGTACAATCTGCTTTCAATGGGAAAATCTTTTATTGTTGAGAAATTATAGGCTTTTATATTTTTTTTTTTCATTGGAGGGGGGTCCACACTTCAGCCTGTGGTCTACTTGTGTGCTAAGTTAAAATGAAATCAGACCAAAACTATACAAGAGGAATCGAATAGCATTTTTAAAAATTGTTTAAAGACAGAAAGGCAGACAGACGGACAACGGACACCTTACTATCACATAAGCTTTTCTGGTTCCTGACCAGTAGAGCTAAAAGACAATATCTTTAATATTTGTTCACTATATTTTACTTCAGAATGAGCGTACATGTATAAGAGTGATAATCGGCCATGCAGAGACTGTTCTAAGAACAGCTTCAGAATATTGAACTATGAAGTGTTTGGTTGGTTCTAAATTTCTTTAATTTCCCTATAAATGTATATGTACGTGGATATTCATTGGCATTCACTACAAGGGGGTAAGAGGAATAACTCCAAATTTAACTTGGACACTAATCTAGAAAAGCCATTCATGTAAAACACTAAATTATAGATTAAAATATTATTTGACCTTGAAGGTACATTTTAGCCTGAAATTCTTAAAATTTTGTTTCCAAATTTGGGCATATGGTTTCTTTTCAAATTACTTGTAATTATAATACTCTAAAGTCTAAATATATAACAAGAAAATAAAACATTGATCAATATATCCCTCATCTTTAAAATGAGTAAAACAATATAACAGCCCGTTATTAATTTTATTCAGTCTTTCGAGTGTCCTTGTAAGGGGGTTTGTCTGTCTGTGTGTTTGCAAGGGGTGGGGATGTTTACATCACTCATAGCAGAAGTAATCAATCAATCAAGAATATGGAATATTACAATGAGAATAAAATTAAAATTAAAAAAGTTTTTAAAAAAGCCAAGAAAACGTCAGATATTTCGGACTAGGAAATACCCCAGTATGAATGGGAAAACGTTATTTGAGCTATTTTTAAATAATGAACCCTATCATAAGTAAATAACTGACTCATATTTAACCGACGATTTGATTTAAATCCCAAAATCAATACATTAAACGCACAAGGTCACTTTGAAGAGTGGTGTAACTTTAGACAAGTTGTTACGTTTCAGATCAAGTCCTAACTAATTAGTGCAAAATTGTATTTTTTTTTTATTTGAAATACAGCGGAAAAGAATTTACAGTTACCATGAACATTTACTTTTTAAAAAAATATCTCGGACGTATAAGATTTATGTTTTACACATTTATCATCAGTGTAACTGGACTTGTGAGTTTTATCATGTATAAAAAAATATATGTAAAAGGTTTTAATCTATGCTTAAAAATAAAAAAAATGATAATTTTATCCAATAAAATATTACACAAGAACCATTTCAATATCCACAAAATATTTTTAGTGACGTGACGGAGTCGGTACGATTTCTTTATCCGGATCAGTACGGAATCGGTTTTCCCTATTAATCACAAAAAATACCAACATGGCGACTTTGCGTCCGTCACAACGGGCATAGACTGAATGTGTTTTTTGTGAAATAATACAGGTATAGAAGAACATTTTAACTGTAATATTACTTCTAATGAAGGAAATACTTTTTATGAATTTGAAATAAGAAGTTAACTTCACATGGAGTTAGCTTAGCTGCGCTTTACTACTTCTTTAAATGGCCGTTGTACAAGACAGTATTTATCATAGGCTTCAAATGATGAGCTCCGCTTTAGATAGCCGACCTACTAGTGCCTTAGCGAGGGGAGTACAAATTACAGAATTTAAGGAAACAAGAGTAAACCCAGATCCTGTAGTTTTAGAGGACAGTGATCTCTTATTAGAACAATATCTTTCCCCAGGCAAATTAAGACTCCTCACAGGAGTTGACAATTTAGAAGATATTCGTCGACTGGAACTTAAAGTTGATACAAAAGAAACAAGCTTGGGAAACTTTGGTTCCTTATTACCAAACCTCACTCAACTTAAACTGTCAAACAGCAACATCCCATGTATCCGAGACTTGGGCTCCAGTTTACGGAATGTCACAGTTTTATGGATGTCCAGATGTGGCCTAAACGAGTTGGATGGAATTTCATCTATGCTGAGTCTAAAAGAACTATATTTATCATATAATGAGATCTGTGATATAAGTGCTCTAAGCATGCTGGACTCTTTACAGATTTTAGATCTAGAAGGAAATAACATAGATGATACCCAACAAATTCATTACCTTGCTATGTGTTCAAATTTATCCAGTCTAACACTGGAAGGGAATCCTGTGTGTGTGTTACCTACACCAGACAGTTACGAGACAGATGATTATGACTACAGGTGGACAGTTAAGAAAATTATACCTCATCTCAGAATTTTAGATGAAGAACCATTAAATTCTGACCCATCTCCTTCAAAAAAGAAGAACATTTTCGATGATGACTGGGCATATTTGGAGGAATTACAGAAAGATGTAGGAATAGGAGGTTCAACAGAAAGTCTAGATTCTTCAGGTGAGTAACTTCTAGAGAAAATAAAAGTAGCTTTAAAAGTGTGTGTGACAAAGTCAGTTCATGATGTCACGTATCAGATTAAAATCCTGATTTCATTTCAATGCATTGAAGCTGTAAAATATTTGTAGAGGCAAGCCATACAGAAAGCACAGGACGACCTGGCACTGCCTCCCTTCGGCCGACCACTGGATACCGACCAGGTTCTGCTCTCCGACCTTCCTCTGGATTCCGACCTCTGACAGCATCACGGAGACCAGCAACAACTTCTGGAGGGAATGTAAGGCCACTCACCGCAGAAAAGCCCAACAAGGAAGAAAATGAGGAGAAAAATATAACAGAGGATGCCTCCAGTGAACTCACTATGGGAAAAGTTGTTTGTGGAAATCCATCCAAAGCTCTCTTCTCTCGCAGGAAAATAAATCCTGGTAGTGAACCCAAAACTGAATCAACAGGTCTAAAACTGTTCCCACAATTCCTACACAAGCCTGAGCACACCTATGACCCTGTTCCTGATGACGACAAGGAGAGGGCTGATATCGTGGCTGAACTAAAGGAATGGAAACAACATCACGAAAAAATCATGGAGAAGATCAAGATAGAAAAGGCTCCTCAGGTCGGCAGATTCATGTTCTAAATTTTGCTTTTTTTATCACTTTCATTGAAGCTATGATAAATTTGTTAGCAGAGGTTCATTACACATGTATTAATGTAATTGCTGAAGAAATTAGACTTCTAAGAATAAAAGAAAAACTGGAGTCCCAAAAGATTAAATGCTGCTTGAAATGACACATTTTTGATGCGAATTCTTTTCCAGTAAAATTTTCCTTCATTTGTTTAGGTGTTAGTAATTGATCACGATGATGCGGTGAGTGTATCCAGTGATGAGGAGATATCTGATGAAGAAGACACTGGGGACCTGGCATCTAGCTTCACTCCTCTGGACGACAGTGACCGACCAATTAGTGCTGACCGACCCTCCAGTAAAGGGGAATCTGTCACTTCAAGTCCATTACTGGGTACCTCATTTCTTGTTATTAGACTATTATCCTGCACATGTATCACAAAAGACTTTTTTAATTTTTTTAAAAATATGAATACATTACACACCACAAAAAGACAACATGAAAGTAGCATATGAACATTTTATTAATATATTTTAGGGAAATTTTTGTTGAACAAGTTGAATAAATGAGCATGTCCTGAGTGACGACTGGTAAAATGGTTTAAATGATCATTTTAAATTAAATAATAATTTAAATTGATTTAAGTTAATAAAATTTTAACAGTTATTTAAAAAAATTGTCAACCTTGTAAAAAAAATCAAGTCAAATTATTTTTATTCAATCATGAATAGATCTCCCACCACCCCCAACCCCACCTAAGATGTTGGGACAGATCCGTGAGCCTCCACCGAGAGAGTTCCAGGAGGGGATAATTGAGGTTCTAAAGATGGAGGGACTGACCACAGACAGCAAGAGGGAGGAGCCAGAGGAACCACCAGATACCCCCGAGAGCATCCAGTTAAAGTCGCGGCTGGAGAACCACGCCCTGAACCCCCACCGCCCCTGTCCACCCATCAAACCCCTGGGAAGGTCGTCTCCAGACGGCCCTATCATGCCCCGAGTCCCCCCTCCATCTGCCGTGGGTAGGAACCTGATGAGTAAAAGTATGACTGTCCCAGCAAAAAGAACTAGCCTACAAAGCCCCGAGTCGGGATCTCCAGTGATTGGACCGTCTGCCTCTGTGGATCGACCCGTGCTGCAAAATCGTCCCTTCACTGCTAGAGCTGTCCTGTCACAGGTCCGCAGACAGCTGCCTCAGGTTCCTACACTTCCTTCTAAACCAAGCTTTCCAAAGTGAAGGAGGAGTCCATTCAGCTTTAGGAAAAGAATATTTCGATGGAAAGCAAACTTGGTTCTGGTTTCTAAACTTATTGTCTTTCATTTGTTGAGCAGTGTTTTATAGACAGAGAGAACTGTATTCAAATTATTATAGTATGTTCAATTTGAAAGTCAACAGAAAGGATAAATGGGTCAAAGGTGTCTTTAGTGATGGTTAAACTCCAAAAGGGTAAAAATACTTAAATTTTATTTTTTCTTGACATATTGGGCACAGATAAGCAAAAGTTTCAACGAAAACAGTGTACATGTAAATCTCTGTCAAGTTGTTGATAAGATCTAGCAACACCTTAGTGTCAACCAAACGTAATTGTCCATAGAAATACAAAACCAAGGTCACTCACTGGTGATCTTTATTGCAGCAAGCAGATGCAAACCAAATTCATTCCATGTTACAGAGAAGGCCTTTTGCTTAATTTGCAGATTTATGTTTATATATCAGAATGATCAGTATTTACTATATTTTTCAGTCTAATTTTTAGATATTGTCATGGAAACTGTAGTGATCTTGTGTGAGAACTTTTTTTTTTTATTTACTGACTGATATTTACATCATTTTTTATATTTATCTTAATGCATCAAATTTCCTCAACAAAAGGGATGTACTCAAACCTATATATTACATCCCCTGTATCAGACCGTGGCTGAAGGTTTATTATTCATAATATATTTTCCATTCCAATATCTTTAAGAGTCCCAGAATTTATAAATTCCATCAACAAAAACAACAAGAGTAGATGCTAGAATCTTGACATGTGTACTTTGAAAAGAATTTTCTCTACCATGATTTCAATTGTTTAAGTTATTAAAATATATGTATGTAATTTGAACATCTGAGTAGAATGTAAAATTCATTTTGTATCAAAATGCTTGTCGCATGTTTTTTCAGGATCAAGATATGTCTGTGTGTTACGAATTATTTGCATTTAATTTATTGAGTTGAAAAGGCTTTTTGTTTTCAATGATTTTCTCTTTTTTTCACAATGCATATGTAGATTGTATTTTTTCACAATAAACAATGCTTATCATTTCATGTTTTTCTCTCAGCGAACTTAGAAAACAATTGTATCTGAAAAAACAATAAAAGACAAGCTGAGTCTTATGGAAATGTTGTTAATCCAGACACTTGTATTCTATAGCAAATTGTTTAAAATATTGCTTGTAAACAACTAAAACAAGCTTTATATTCATAAATTATTTCAAATAATTTTCATTCAGAAGGTGGAGTGTCTGGATTGATCATGTCTTGGATAATTAAGGCCCCACTCCACATACATAATGTCTTTCTAATGATTTTCTGAAAAAATCTTTTTCAATTAGGTTTACAGTAAACTGTTGTCTTTGTGAAAATTGTTTCTCATGGATCTTAGCTACACA
Source organism: Saccostrea cuccullata (assembly GCF_032062105.1). Taxonomy (NCBI): domain Eukaryota; kingdom Metazoa; phylum Mollusca; class Bivalvia; order Ostreida; family Ostreidae; genus Saccostrea; species Saccostrea cuccullata. Next base: position 148,972 of record NW_026924737.1, read on the forward strand.
TTTTACCTAAAAGAATCTTGTCTAAAATATTTGAAACATTTTAGACTACAATATCTGAACACTGCACTGGAAGAGTAAGGAACTCAAAAACAATCCAGAGGTTAAAAAATATGTTAGTCTGAGGTTGGGATTTGAAGCTTATGGGTGGACTAGCTAATTGTCACCTACCAATGTCCATTGGGTCAGTCAGGGATTTTCCACACCATTTTGGGAATGGGGCCCAGGCCCTTACAATTGGGAATTTAACGACATTTTATCACTTTTTGGGAATTTTTATTGCATGATATTTTTCAAGAAATAAACACTTATAATTGATTTTTACATCATCATTCAGAACTATTATTTAGAGAATAGATTAATTATTATGAAGTTTTACTCAAGTTTCCTAAAATTTTGTTCATATCATTCAGATTTCAAACCTGACCATGTTTGTTTTACATGAATTTTGATCAAGTTTACTTTGTGGAGTTTTGTGCATTCAAAAATTGAACACATGCTGTTCATTTTTGGGAAAAATGGAAGAAATTTGCAATACGCAAGTTTCAAGATTATCTTCCTTGGTGCGCTCTTTCGTTGAGGAGGGGAGTTTTGTTGCCGCGTAAACAAACAGGTGGGACAGATATTTATTATTGGATATATCGCATCATCGATATACTGGTTTATCGTAACTAAATAATTGTAAGGATGCACTGTTCAACTCAAGAATAACCGAATTAAAGTAGTCATTTTTTAAAGCAAAACAAATCGGAACCAAAAAGAAAATTCAGTGGATGTGAGACTTTTCAGACGAGGGAAGAGATATATGGACCTCTGATAAATACGGTAAACATGAATCTGATCATTACATATATCGGCAATCTAAATGACACATTGATTTTTTACCTTATTATAACTTCAAAAAACCCACTAACCTTTTAAAGAGTGTTTGTACAATCAAGAAAGTCATTTACTTTTTATAAAGACCACGACGTTTATTTCGTTTTCAAGTATCCTATAATTGAAAGTAGATATGTAAATATATACAATTGAGCTTGATAAAATCATAAATGCATCACTGCTTAACATTTTTATCTTTCTATAACATTAGATAAATTTTAAAAGCCATAAACATCGTTCATTTATTTATGCACGTTTGTACATAAACAAACTGTCCCACCTCCATGCTGAAATCGATACTTTTTTGCGCCTCTATCGCAGGAGAGTTACAATCTCGAAACGCGCATATTGGGAATGGGGCCCATATTCGGCCCTACACAGGGTAGTGGAAAATCCCTGGTCAGTATTAATATTAAAGCAGAACGAAAAAAAAAAGAGGCCCATGGACCACATTGCCCAACTGAGCAATGTGGCTAGGATAAAAGCAGAAAACAGTTCAGTATTGAAAAGTAATGATGCTTAAATATTTCTTTGACTAATTGTGGCTTTTTTACCCTTTAAGTTTGAACTTACACTGTGGTCCCCCTACATCCCCAACACTGTCATAATTTGAACAAAATTTAAAGCTCCAGTCTGACAGCATTAATTTGATGGCATGATAGAAAAAGAGTCATGCATATGATATGATGAGTAAACAGGGTTATCAATCATTAAGGTTTGGTTTTATTGGCCAGTGGATTATTAATTTAATGTAGTCTAATGTATTTCATGAGTTTAGCAGTTCTTAGAAAATTGTATGTCTCAGGAAAATTTAAACCCCTGCAATCCAAATGAAATGGATAGTAAGATTATATCACCAGGAATCAATTTACTCAGTTTTCATATTTCAATGTCACTTTTATGGTTACAATTAAATTAACAAACACCTAGCAAATGATTGAAATTGTGGCTTACATGTACATTTTGTGTCTTTACTCTCACAAGTTTGACACTGTATGTGTTTCAATATCACATTTTTTAATAGCTATATATGATTAAGAAGTAGAGCAGTGCCCTATGTTTTTATCTAGAACCTTTAACTTCAGGCTATTTGTTTTCAGGACTAACCTTCTTTGTCGTATCATCTTTTTCTGTCTGTAGCAAATGGACACGATGACAAACACGAACACGGAGGGTACGATGATCCCCATCACGATCAGGGTCACCAGCACCGTGTGGTCCTTCCCGGTCAGCGGGTGGGGCGTTCTCTGGGCGGGCATCCAGGGGGTCGAGGTTTGAAGGGAATCTAGACATTTTTAAAAGAAAATGAGCTCAATTTATTTTTTAAAATTATATTTACAAAATACCTTATTATTCAAATATCATATCATGATCATGTTATCATTAAGTGTTTGACTATGATTTTTTTTTTTAATTTATAATTGAGAAGTATATCACTTTTATTATATCTTGCATCAGTGAATTTTTCTTTTCATTTTTTTTTTCCTGGGCAAAAGATTTGGTTATTTAAAAATTTTGAGAAGGACCAAGCAGGACCCTGTATATAAATAAAATTTGCTTGTGATTTCATAATTGTGTTTTCTTTTATCATTCTATGGTTTCTATGCTTTTGATCCAGTGTGGTGATGCACTTCTCAATGTCAAACTTAATCACTAGTCATGTTACATTATCCTTAATATAGAATTGTAATCAAGTTATCATTTTGTAATAATTGTTCATGCCCCCCGTGGGCCCTTGATTGGTGAATAAACATAATATATTTAAAAAAAAAAAAAAAAAAATATATAGGAAATCGCTGTCTTGATTTTGTAGTAAGAGAATATATAACATGTTACCTGTCAGGGGTTGTTTAAATCCATTTAGTTAGAATAATCTAACTGTGTCTTGGGACAGTCTTTCGAGGGAGTATTTACCTGTTAATTGTATTTCCCAGTACCAGTTGTGTTTCCGAGAGTGTATTTTCCTGTTAACGTTGTGCTTCTGTCAATGTATTTACCTTGTTTACTAACCTGGCATGCTTCTTAGGGTGTATTTACCTGCTGTGCTTCCGTGGGTGTAAACATGTATTTACCTGTCATGTTTCAGAGGGTGTATTTATGTACCTGTTGTAATGCCAGGTGTTGATGCTGTGCTGGAATCATTTGTGAAGATTCCTGTTGTCTGAGACACCACTTTGTTTAAAGCTGAAGAAAGGAATGAACTGACATTTGTTGTAGGCAGATTTTGCGTGGAACTCTCCAATGACCAAGGCTCTGTTGCAGAATCTGGCATCTTTGATTATTAGATGATGTTTTAAAAAGTGCCAGCCTCTGTATCTATCGTGTATGACCTTGACGATGTACGAAATGAGGTTTTTAAAATACCACAGATAAACAAATGTTAAATAAAAAAGCATTTAAAAATTCATCGAACATGGAAAATTTTACCTGTAGGTAAAATTAGCCTTTTTTAAAATCCGTTCTCTTGATTTGTTTACATCGCAGAGTTACCTTTCTTGGATCGATTACTATTTTTGTGGATTCCGATCTCGATGGAATAAAATTTATTTTTATGGTACAAATAACAATATTCATAATATTTATCCATATTTGTCATAAGTGTTGGTTGAAATCATTAACCAGTGTGTAGAAAAACGTTTCTTTTGTACATTGTAGTCCTATCTGTAGAAAGAGTAAAATTACGAAAGTGAAATTTCTGTAAAAAGAATTTCTGAATTTCTCTTTGAATATTATGTAAATATTACGGAAAATCTACAAGGGATCCCCAAAGTCATGTAAAATTTTTCATTCATGTTTCGTGAGGGTGGTCGAGGCCCGGGGCTGGGGTTATGCAAGAAGGTACACGGAGGAAGGCAATAAGCAAAACTCTATCTACCAAGCAGGAAAGGCAGAGATTGAGCGTAAACATATCTACTTTACATCTCTCTCTCTCTCTCTCTCTCTCTCTCTCTCTCTCTCTCTCTCTGCAAAAATAAAGGGGTGTTCAACCCCCGAATTCCCCCCTCTGAGTCTCTAGATGCGGAAAATGTATTGACTAAAATTAACAAGCATTTTGAAACAACAAATCCTTTTAATCGACTAAGAAAATCATCCAAGTCCATTTCCTCTTTTTGTGGCCATCTTTATCCAATGACTAGCGTTTCTTCCAATCTAGAGATAAATAAAGAAGGGTAATCTCATGCAGTGCATTTGAAGGACATCAACTTTTAACCAAGAAAGAAAATTAGTGTTTTACTCTGTGGTGTTTTTAATATCAAAATGAACTTTTTAATTTTAAATTATTATTACATTTGGGATGTATATCTTTAACAGTGCTTCTAGCTCCATATATTTATGTTCATAACAGGACATTTTTGAAGCAAGAAAATTATTACTTTTTTTACACACCCAAAATTTCTTTTGATAAAATTGATATCAATTGATTAATGTTCATAAAACATTTCTTTGATATTGATATCGTTTGATGGTAAAATTATTTCAGTGATACTATATTTCCATTCAAAGATGGATTTTTTTCCTAAGAAACTTACTCTTTTTCACAGATGAAATTCATTCTCTCGTCACAATGTGAATCGTTCCAGGAGAAGTCGACCTCGGACCACATGTGGGCACAGTCTTCATTACTCTCGTAATCGTCCGGGAAGTTCCGCGCCCAGTCCGTGTACGAGAAGGGCGTCTGGGACTTCATCCAGATCCACTCCCCCTCCACCACGGCGTCCGTGCCCCCGATCCAGAACCCGGACTGCTCTGTAAGATACCTCTCAGTCAGGGTGTTTTGTAAAGTGTGCTTAAATATGATGCTTTAGGATAATACGGCATGGAGATGAACAGTTTTGCAAGACAAAGAAAGAGACAGCCTTTGGTCATACAGGTACCTTCTTTGTCGTATTTGACACATTCTTTCAAGTTTGATTAGCAAAACAGTTCTGCAATTATTCTGCAATCATATGTGCAAGTTTCATTTTAATTAAATAGGAACTAGAGGTACTATGAGCACTACACTCACAAAACACTTCCTCTTGTTCTCATATAGGTAATGTATAAAGGCAACCTCATTTTTGTCGTTGTGGGGAAATCTCAAATATATACATGTGTCTAACAGAAATATAAAATAAGAGATGTAGAGTGTCAGTATATAAATATTCTTTAAAGATACATGTAAATGAATTATAGTTTTACTGTGCTGGTGTGCTGTCCGTGCATGGCTCCGAATATAATTGTTCTCCTCCTCTGTCTCAATTTCAACCAGTTTGGCTCCCAACATGCTACAGAAGTACTGAAGAGAGGATCGGTATTAATGATATTTCAGGACAAAAATCTGAATAGTCAAATTTCAAAATAGAAATGTGGGAAAAGTGAACATTTTGAATCCTCTTACCTCTGATTCCGTCCAGTCGTTATCGACGTGTGTAACAAAAAGGTAACATGACGAACTATTTCTCAGCCAGCCGTGTGGACAGTTCCCGAATCCAAAGTCTGGCTGTGCCAGTGCACCTGAATCAATGGGAGATTCCGATTTGTAGACGGTATACATGTATAATACGGCTAACTTATCTGAGATGTAGCGAGCTTACGAATATCTTATATAAATATTGCATCTATTTACTAGTATTTATAAAGGGCGTTAATTTCTCTTGCATATACAAATTTACATTAAACTCATACACTTATATATTCTTATGATATAGTAAAGGACATAGAGTAAAAATTTACTGCAATAAAACATACACTCTTTTTTCTCCTTCATTGTATAAATATAAAACTATATTACTTATGCGATTATTTACCAGCTATGAAGGTAGTGAAGAATATCCAAAACATGATCAGGAATTGACCATTTCTCACTCTGTCTACACATGTAATTATGTAGGTTAACACAAGATAAGCATTATTAAAATATGTGGGTCAATGAATACCAACGAAAGCTAACAGAGTCCTACTTAATGACTTATCTTCATTGATGTAGTAGATTAATTTAGGTCTTATCCATATCAGTCTAATTATATATATGTTCATCAGTATATGTATATTTATATTTCAAAAGAAGCGCTCAAAGGGGAGTAACACTATTTTTGTTTTATATTTTACAGGGTCTTTTTTAATATATCAGAGAAATCAGGAATTAAGGATACCCTTTTTCAATTGTCCTAAATTCAAACTGTTTTTAATATGACTAATTCAAATCTTGTATCAATGGAATGATAGTTCCAAAGGTTTGCAAAGCCAAGGACTGGCAATGTGGATACGATGCCCTTGTCTATAACATGCTCCTAATGGCGTGCGCCTCAACTAGCCTCCGACAATCAAGACCAATTCCTAGCCTGCTCGTATGGCTTTCAACAAGTACAGCGGAACCGCTACCACTGGAGAAGGTATGAGGGCGAGTTACATGGCGCCTGAAAACCTGTGCTTTAGATAGATGGGGTTCATCAGTCTGGGAGGATTGCTCATCTAAGGATTGCTCATCTAAGAAGAAGAAAACTCTGATTCCAAAACTCCGCTGCCTTGCGGCCATACCAACTTATGGAAAGGGCTAGGTGAAGGAAATACTGATATAAAACTGAATAGAAAGACCAAAACTCCAAAATCAAACCATCTTTCCCCGGGATTACTAGAGGTTTGCACAGGGCCAACAACCATGCTTATAAAATGCTTGTTACTCATCAGTCAATCAGTTTTTTTCGCTCAAACCATATATTAGGAACATGAGGATAAACGACAGCATCAACAACAAGCCAAAACCAACATAACCTGGGCCAGATTGGGCCTACTTCAAGGGGAACTGTGATGCTTTACAATGAAAGCCGAACGGAACCTGCAGAGCTGACTTCCTTTCCGTCACCCAGGAAAACAACCAGATTCGCTACTTGGAACACAAGAACAATGTATAAGCAGAAAGAACAGCATAGGTAGCAAAGGAGATGAAGCACTACAACATTTGTCTCCTAAGACTGAGTGAGACGAGGGGGCTACAGACAGGACAGCTGAGGCTGACCACCGGGGAAAGACTGATGTAATCAGGACACATCGAGGGGGTAGCCCTCCAAACCTAAGTTGTAGGCCCGATGCTATCCCTGGAGGCAGAACGTGCTCTTATCGGATGGAAACCTTTCAACTCCCGGATAATTACAAGCAAGTTCAATACCAAGTAAAACACGATCCAATTCAACATCATCCATTATTTTACTTCCACCAATGACGCTGATGATAAAAAGACGCCTTTCATTTGCAACTACAGACAGTCTTAGATAAAACGGGGAAGAAAGAAATGAAAATACTCGACCTCAGTGCCAAGAACTGAACTGATAACACTGGCAATGAAGTCATGGGCGCACAAAGACTGGGCTACATGAATGAGAATGGCGAGAGATTTGCAGACCCATGCTCCCTAAACCAGCTTGTAATAGGAGGAAGAATCTTCCCTAATAAACGGATTCACAAGGCTACAAAGAGATCCCTTGACCATATTACAGAAAACCAGATTAATCATATTTGCATCAACATAAAATTTCGATGAGCATGGAAAGATGTCAAGGTGATGAGAGAAACAGACATTTCATCACACTACCATCTGGTGATGACGGCATTTAGGCAACGCATCAAGAAGTTCAACAACATGATAAACAAGAGGACACGGTACAACTGGAGTGTCCTCAAAACAAAGGATGTGAAGACAGCATTCCACCTCAGATTACCCAACAGATTCCACTGCTACAAGACCAGCTAGAAAACAATAATACTAACATAAAAACCCACTGGCAGCCCATCAAGGAAATGTGGCAAGGCACGTGTGAGGAAGTCCTAGGTAGAAGAAAGACTCAACACAAGGTGTGGGTCTCTCCATGAGGAAACCGGATAAGCAAAAGTTCAAGAGGACTACGCAGCCATAGATGAAGTTAAGAAAAGCATCATGATAAGTAAACGGGATTACATTGACAAACTGTCCAAAAAAAACTGAAACAACAGCGGGATATTGAAACTTGAGAGAACTTATATGATCACAAAGAAGCTCTCCTACAAGTTTCAGCAGACAGTAAAGCTAGTGAAGGACAAGAATGGGAAACCTCTCACAACAACAGACAAACAATTGAAGAGGTAGGTAGAACACTTTGAAGAGCTATTTAAGGATGAACACCAGAAAAACAAGCCAACAAAGACAGAGATCAGGAGAGCTATTATTAAGAATGGAAAAGCGGCAGGGCATGAGGAGATACCAGCAGAAGCAATCAGACTGATAAAGCATCAGCTGTTGACATCCTATACCACCTCTTCAAGAAGATCTAGGAGGAATGGAACATGCTGGAAGAATTGAAAGAAGCATCCTTTTTAAGCTGCCATGAAGGGAGATATGAGGAACTGCAGTTATACAGGGGGATCATGCTCCAGTCAGTGAATGCAAGATCCTTAACAGAATCCATCTCTAGAGGATAAGAGAGGCAGTCGACCCAAAAACCGTTACCAGCAGGCTGGTTTTAGAGCCAACAGATCATGAGCTGACTGGATAGCCAGTCTGTGTATCATCATTGAACAAATACTTAAGTGGAAATCCCCGCTCTTTGTCAACTTCATCAACTGTGAGAAAGCATTCGACAGTTGTGGAAGGTATTGAAGCACTGTGGAATACCCAAGAAGAAGCTTGTCTCCCTGATTCAAAACACCTACAAAGGCATGAAGACAGGTCGACATGGATGTTTGCTGTCACTCTTTCTCTTTGTTGGTCATTGACTGAATCATGAGGACTACCACATCAGACAGGAACAAAGGTATACAGTAGACACTCCTGACGCAACTTGACGATCTACATTGCCGACGACCTGGCTCTCCTTTTGCACAAACACAGTCAGATTCATTGAAAACAACTCGCCTTGCAAAAACATCAGCAGGAACGGGACTTGAAATAAATTTGAAGAAAACAGAATTGATGAACAGCACTGTCAGAACACCAGTCACATTTGGTGGTAAGCTCATCAGAGAAGTTGAGTCCTTCATCTACCTGAGGAGTGTGATGGACAGACAGGGTGGCATAGTCCATGACATCAAGTCTAAAGTTGGCAAGGCGAAAACTGCATTTAGCATGTTTAAGAACATCCGGGCTTCAAAGAATATCTGCATTACTTCCAAACTGCAGATCCTCAACTCTAATGCAAAGTACTATTGTATGGTACACTGAGTCAAATGCTGATTGACGTTTTTCATACTTATTGTTAGTTCATTATTCATACACTGAATTGACGACGGATTTTTCCGTTATTTCCCGATCATGCACACAAGTAATATTGTATGGTACAGAGATGCTCCTATTTTGTATTGTTTTATGGACTTTGATATTGAAACAACACCTGGAAGAAAATCCAAACATTTTACAAAACCTTTCTCAGGCGCATCTTCAACATCCTATGGCCTGAAGGGATCTCAAATGACAAACTATGAAAGAAAGCAGGACAGGAACCAATGGAAATACAAATCAGACAAAGGAAGTGGGGCTGTATCAGACACACATCCAGCATCAAAAGCCAGGACCTGATATGGAATCCACAAATCAAAAGAAAGAGGGGACGTCCTCCACCAATCACCTGGAGGCGTGACTCGGAGTCAGAACTAAGGCTTAGGGCATGTTTTGGCATGATGCAGTGAAAGCAGGCAAGAATCGAGTTCGTTGGAGGACTGTTGTCAATGGCATATGTTCCTCATGGAACGACAGACCTAAGTAATTGAGTATCAATAGAATGATGGCCATCTTCAGATGTCAAAAGTGGAAAACTCCTTCAGGTGTTACTGTATATAATTGGTTACATGACAAACTTCATGTCCTATCCCAATATAGAACTTTGAATATGGCATCTTATTTTTATAGATTGAATTTTAAATTCATTATTATTTTAATATGTTAACTCACCTTATTTTGCATAATAATAAAGCCCATGTTTTAAGGACCCAAAATTTTACAATTTGATAATGGATCACTGTTCATTGTCTTTACACACTATGCTTTCTTAATGTCCAACAAACAACTAATTTTAAAGGTACAACTAAAATCAATTTTCAATATCAGGGTACATGTGACTAAGATATAATATTCTAGAACTACTAGTATGCGAGTCGTGCATAGTTTCACATTTTTAATAGAGGACCCTTACTCTTTGTAATCCTTTAAACATACTAGTATTTCCTTCCAGATGTCCAGGGGGATATTGCATTTAAATGATGTACATGTATTGTATATCACCCTAAAGATTGATTGATTGTATATTGTTTAACGTCCTTCTCGAGAATTTTTCACTCTCGAAACCACTTGCCGGTGGGGAGCTACGATTTTTTTTCTATACTCGGCACTGAGGGCCATTGAGCAGAGAGGGATCTTTTTCGGTTTATAAGGTCTCATCCGAAGGTTCTGTCTCCACGTCCAACAGTGGGAGGATCAACTCGTTACTTCGCGAAACAAGAGCAGACCCTCTAACAACTGCGTCACGCGGGCAACTCCCCAAAAAGAGGTCTACAGAGGTCTGAACCAAAGGCAAAAAAATGTTGCATTTTTCATTGAATGATACCTTTGTTTTGCCATTTTTCAAGTCCATTAAAAATGGGGATTATTTTTTATATCTAATAGCAGTTACCAATATAATTTCCAAAATATTTTAATCCTGTCAAAAATCACCAAACGTTTTTCTTCTAGCTTATTTCTTCAGTGCATGCACCTGTCATCTGGGCATTTTGACTGTGTTGGTATTATTAAAAGTTAAGTAAACCAATACTGTAAAAATATTAATTCTGTATTGTGTTTAGTGTAAATAACATTTAACCCTACATATGCATGTGGATTAAATTTAAGGTAATTAAGAGAATGCACCAATATCCAGCCTGGCTTCGAGTTTCCTTTTCTCAAAAGAGAAACTGTTATTAATAGGGGGTCTAATCTTTTGTACAGCTTTAAAAATGACATTCAGTACATTGAACGTTTTTCCATTCTTTATTTTTCCCACATTATCTCATTTTCCGACGACGACAAGCGGGGTTTCCTCCAGTCTGTGAAAAAAGAATATGAAATACTTAGTACTTTAGCGTAAAATATATGGAGAAAACGAACGGCATGCAAGCCCAAAAGTCCATTCAAACAATACCATCAGAGGCAGAGCAAACATGGACCTCTAGAACATAAGAGGTGGGATCAGGTGCCATGGAGGAGTGAGCATCCTCTAACTACTGGCCACTCCCGCTGTATGCTCTTTGTCATGATGGGAAAATATCGAAAAACCGTTAATAAAATAAATGTGTAAATAATGGCCTAACAATTAGTATGAAAAACGAATATTTGTTACTAGTATTTTGCTTACGTTCATTAATTTTGAGGATACTTACTGCATACTCATGTATTAATAATTATTAATTATATTCTTATTACCTTTAAATTACCTTTATCTCTATATTCATCGCATTGTGAAACAACTGTGGTGTCTCGAATGAAACAATATATTAGCATACTGAAGGAGATTTTGTGACTAAACAATAATTGTATCATAATTTTCATTACGTGAGTTCACAGATAAAGCTCATTCTGTGGTCACAATCTTCATCATTCCACTCAAAGTGTTCAGCCTTGAAGAGATGGGCACAGTCCTCGTTTTTACGATAATCATCAGGAAATCCCGGGGCCCAGTTAGAGTAAGTAAAATTCTGTCCAGAGGTGATCCACATCCACTCGCCTTCTACAACGGCATCCGTTCCTCCAATCCAAAACCCAAAGGTCTCTGGAAAAATGCAAACGTTTGATTCTTAAAGTAATACATGTGTTTTTAATATTTGAAAGTTCTGTAAAAGGAGAAATGTTTACCTGGATTTTCGTGGATGTCTAATGACTTGCATCTTAACCTGGATTTTTGTGAACATGTCTAATGGCATGCTTACTTTGATTTTCGTGAACGTGCCTGATGGCCTGTAACTGGAGGAAGTTGTCCTCTTCCATCGTCTCTATCTCCACAAGTTTAGAATGTAACATATGGCAGAAGTACTGCATCAACAAAAATACTCAAAATAGGACTATTAGAATAATATACAGAGATAACTAAAATTCATCTTTCTATAAAAAGGAAATCGGCAGAACATTTTTTCAGATAACCTCAGATTTAATAATTAGGAGTGCCATGCCCAACGTTACAAAATTAGCCTCTGAAATTTACTCAACTTTCATACATTGTTGAAATATACATGGGATTGGAATTCATGCCAATGTCAACGAGTGTAAAAAAAAAAAAGTCAGTCTCTTTCGGCAAAGAAGAGGGGCTTAAGTTGACTCATTGTTGTCAACAAAATTTCAAAGTTCCATGGTGTTATGAACTTCTTAACCAGTGAAAATCTCCTCGCCATTTGACAGACGCCGAGAATGTCACGCCTAACTGAGAGTCCAAGGTTAACTGAGAATTGTACTAAATGATGATATATCTTGTTTTTGATATCGCACATCACAGTAATCAAATATATATACCTGTAGTTTCTCTTAATATCATATAGAGAATGACACATCATATTAAGGGGATTTTTAGTACATGTATGTATCCAAAGAAAAACGTGAGTCAGACACTTATTTTCAGCAGCCTAGCCCGGATGGACCTTGTTAATTAGTTAATTAATCAGACCTGAGATTCCGTCCAGTCGTTAGGTACGTGGGTAACAAACAGGTAACATGACATCCCCCACTTCGTCCAGCCATGGGGGCATTGTGTCTGAGAAACAGCTCCTAGAAATAATAAAAATAGGCGCTGGATTAATTAAAATCTACCTAAATGTTGGATATGTTCTGTTTGGTTGATTCCTTCGCAGATTAAAAATTAATTCACAACTCTTTATGAAACACTGATGCCCTCGTATGGCACGTATGGCGAAGGTTCAACTTCTCAAATGAAAGTTAAACTCAAAGGTCGAAGTCAAAAGATTAAATATGTTCTTACCCACGTGTAGGACGTGTCAATGAATATACTTGTGAAATACGAAAGCCCGACCACCAACAAGGAGATGGGTGAACTTAGCGTGCAGAAAGCCCACTAGTCTCAGATATATAAAAATCATATTCAAATTGTAAATTTAGTATTAAGAGTAAAGTTCTCATCATTGATTTTTATGAAATCATGATAAACAAAAAGTTTTGAGGAAAATTTTTAGTTAAAATGTATTTTGTTATAATAAAGAAAATAATGGGTATCCATTGGGTTCGAACCCTGGCAATGAAAATCCTGAGTTAGTAGATTCTCTATTGAGACAAGCATGCTAACGACTACGCTACACAAGTCTTGATGAAAAGTGGCATTTAAATCATGTTTGTGATATGACCATTGACTTAAGGAACTTCAAGTATTTCTTGAAAAGATACGAAAGTTATGTCTGTCATAGAATTATATTTTTAAGGTACAGTGGGTCATTGCTCCATAATTTTGGAAACCAAAATATGTATATTTAAATACGCAAACTTTGAGGATTAACTTTCAAAAAAATGGAGAGAGGACCCACTCATATAGAAAAATAGTGTTATAGTGGGAAAAATGACTCGTTTTGTCCTCTTTCGTGTGTGTATAATATTTCATAGGCAAATAACTTCAATCTTCATGAGATTTGTGCAAGTTGTAGAGATTTTACATAAAGTATACTTTAATCTTAGGTGAAATATAAAGGAAAATTTTGATATAATTGAGATTTAATTTTTCACCTTAATGTTTGTTGCGCTTTGGGCTTATCTCTCGTCATGTTCACCCATCTCCTTTAAACGTTTTTTTTTTTCACCGATAAAGTTAATTAAAAGTGGAAAAAATAACTAGGACAAGGTCAGAGGGTCAAAACTGGTGTTACCCAGGAGAAAGCATTCACATATGAAGTACACAAATGTTCAAAAGTTAAGAGGACGTTGAGGAAGAAGATACTAAGACAGACAAACGCACAGGGAAGCCTCCCTTGAGAAAGTATCAGTGACTCACTCCTCCATGGCACCTGATCCCACCTCTGATGTTTTGGAGGTCCGTGTTGCTCTGCTCCTATTTTGTATTGTTTTATGGACTTTTGATCTTGCAATTGAATACTGTTCGTTATCTCCATATGTCTCATTAAATCAACCCTAGTCGAAGAAAAACGACAAGGTACACTGTCCATTTTCGACGATCAACGCTTCCCTATGTAGTCAGACACCGAATTCAACTAGTTGCATTTTACCAAAAAAATAGAAAAGAAAAAAAAACTCCTAAAATTAATGATTTGACAAAATTTAAAAAAAAACAGTCTACGTTTTTTGAAAATGATTATAATCATATCTGGTAGGCAATCTTTCTGCATTTTGAATCGAACCCTAACAACTGCCAACTGCAAGGACAATGTTCATTATTACCTGGTTTGTTTTAAGTTTGATTTTTTCATAAAACATACCTTCGAGAAAGGACGCCAAAAACAGTAACCACAACATTTAATTTGATGTTCGATATAACAAGCACTGTGTTCCAGATTTTGCGATCACAGTGACGTCTCAAATCAACTTCTGGAAGTCACAGCCTAAAATTCTTTGATTGGCTGATTTGGTTTCCATGGGCGACCCTTCGTAAAATCAGTACATATGTCCGATGGACATAACTAGTTACACAAGGCGCAAACAGTCTCTTGCTTATAAATTTTACTCAAGAAGAAAATACGACACAATTTTTACTGCAGAATTTTCAAATCCTTTAATTTTTTGAACGCGAGTGCGACACATTCTGCTAAAAATGCCGAAGGACAGTTACATGTATAATAGACTAGACCTGACTTAATTGTATAATTGCATTTACTCTGTATAACAGGAACCAATTTCAGAGGTTCATCAAGTTGATTTTTATGAATTTCGACAATATTCAGTTTTCACCAGTTGTCACCGTTTCAAATCCAAAACAGCCAATCCAAAGAGTTAAGCCAACACTTCTAATACTTGTGCAATGCGCTTGCTCATCGTGGATATCAAACATTTCATATATATTGGTCAATATATCTCACGATTTTATTATAGAACTATATCATTAAACAGATAAGAAATCTAGACCGACCTTTGTATACAAATGTCAGAGTATTCCTAAGGGCTGATTATCGGTATTGGGTCATTCTTCAGGTAATCCATTTTTAATGCTGATAGAACCTAAAGATGGCACTATTCATATACGCAGACCACTCAATACTCAGATAGCACCTGTAGCACTTATACATGGACAAACCCTTCATGGCTGATAGCACCAACTATAGCACTATTCTTATACATAAACCCTTCATGGCTGATAGCACCTTTAACACCATTCTTATGCATGGATAGACCCATCATGGCCGATAGCACCATGCACATATAGCACTATTCTTATACATGGACAGACCCTTCATGGCTGATAGCACCTGTAACACTATTCTTATACATGGACAGACCCTTCATGACTGATAGCACCTGTAGCAACATTCTTATACATGGACAGATACTTCACTGCTGGTAGCACCTATAGCCTAATCATATACATGGACAGACCCTTCATGGCTAATAGCACTATTCTTATACATGGACAGACCTCTCATGTCTGATAGCACCTGTAGCACCATTCTTATACATGGACAGATACTTCATGGCTGATAGCACCTGTAACACTATTCTTATACATGGACAGACCCTTCATGACTGATAGTACCTGTAGCAACATTCTTATACATGGACAGATACTTCACTGCTGGTAGCACCTATAGCCTAATCATATACATGGACAGACCCTTCATGGCTAATAGCACTATTCTTATACATGGACAGACCTCTCATGTCTGATAGCACCTGTAGCACCATTCTTATACATGGACAGATACTTCATGGGTGATAGCACCATATATAGCACCATTCTTATACCCTTCAGATAAGAAATGGACATGGACAGATACTTCATGGGTGATAGCACCTGAAGCACCATTCTTATACATGGACAGATACTTCATGGGTGATAGCACCTGAAGCACCATTCTTATACAGGGACAGATACTTCATGGGTGATAGCACCTGAAGCACCATTCTTATACATGGACAGATACTTCATGGGTGATAGCACCTGAAGCACCATTCTTATACATGGACAGATACTTCATGGGTGATAGCATGGACAGACCATTCTTATACATGGACAGATACTTCATGGGTGATAGCACCTGTAGCAACATTCTTATACATGGACAGATACTTCACTGCTGGTAACACCTATAGCCTAATCATATACATGGACAGACCCTTCATGGCTAAAAGCACTATTCTTATACATGGACAGACCTCTCATGTCTGATAGCACCTGTAGCACCATTCTTATACATGGACAGATACTTCATGGGTGATAGCACCTGTAGCAACATTCTTATACATGGACAGATACTTCTTGGGTTATAGCACCTGTAGCACCATTCTTATACATGGACAGATACTTCATGGGTGATAGCACCTGTAGCACCATTCTTATACATGGACAGATACTTCATGTGTGATAGCACCTGAAGCACCATTCTTATACATGGACAGATACTTCATGGGTGATAGCACCTGTAGCAATTCTTATACATGGACAGATACCTCATGGGTGATAGCACCTGTAGCAACATTCTTATACATGGACAGATACTTCATGGGTGATAGCACCTGTAGCAATTCTTATACATGGACAGATACTTCATGGGTGATGGCACCTGTAGCAACATTCTTATACATGGACAGATACTTCATGGCTGATAGCATCTATAGCAACATTCTTATAAATGAACAGACCCTTCACGGCTGATAGCATCTATAGCACTTTTCTTATACATGGACAGACCCTCATGCATAGGGAATCTCGGAACCACAAATACATTTTTTCAATCTGTTTACTATTAAATTAACTTCCAGAATTCATTTAAAGCAATCTTTATTATGAATAAATTATTGCACAAAAGCAGTAAATAACAAAAATATTTTGCATAACAGACAGATGCAGACAAAAATTGCTGTAACAAATAAATCATTGAACAGTCAGTTTAATAATAATCTGCTCACTCACTGTTATATAAATAACTTATTTAACCAAATATGCATACATGTACATCATAGATATACAAGAATTTAAATCATCCTACTGCATGATCATTATCATCAGAAATATGTACGAAGTCACCCTTTATGAAAAGAGAGATTCATAACAATATGTGCCAATAAACAATGATTCACAAGATTCATCATCCATCTCTATAATAATAGCATAGTTGTCAAATATTTGACCAGGTCAAATTAAATAGATTTGGTCTGGTTAACAAGGTATGTCTGTTAAGATTCCCTCTGGTCTCTCTAACACAAGCAAAGGTCAGTCGTTAACAGGGTATGTCTGTAAAGATTCCCTCCATTCTCTATTACACTAGCACAGGTCAGTTGTTAACAAGGTATGTCTGTGAAGATTCCTTCTGGCCTTTGTCTCTGGGGATCTTCATCTCCAACTGTATCACTTACAATCTGAGAAATAAAAGGAGAAAATCTATGTTTTATCTACTAAAAAGATTATAGGATCAACTTTTCCAGTTCTTTATTGCAATTACGTTACCTTATCTCATTATCTGATTGACATGCTATACTGTTAACCAACTTTTATTCGTGTGCGAGAAATTTTCGTGAGGTTTCCGAGAGCCTTTTCATCAGGAATATTTCTCTCCGCAAACTGATCCGTAAAGTCTCTGTGTCTATTAACAACACATCAAAAATGGCTCGATCGGAAAAATTAATCATCATGAACTAGTTTCCTCCTGGTAAATTGCACAATAAAGTCATCTCGAATAAAAGTTGGTTTACTGTGTGTAGATCTAACTAAAGGAATTCTAATTGTACCTGTCTTGCATCAGCACGACTTAAGTCACCTCGACACATCAGTAGATTTATCAGCTGTTCAGGTTTCATGTCCGGGTACTTTGTTACCAGACCCTTTCAAAGAGATAATCAAGTCAGGAAAACTAACCTAATACTGTATTTTCTTGTAGAATGTACATCTGAAGTACTTAATATTAAAACTTAGTAGCAAAACTTAAAACAAAAGCCTTAATGAATGCAAACAAACTTAGAGAATTTTTCAGGATCTTTTTGGTCTGGCTGCAATCAACCATCTATGGCATATTGTAAAAAGTTAAACAGTGTACAGTTGTACATTTTCTGAAGCATTTCTTGTCTGATGCTAAATAATGACTATTAAGATTAAAGTTTTTTCAAAGTTAACCTTCAAGGACTAGGCCATGAAGTTGAAAATCATAATTTATAGAGGAAAGTCTTTTCACTGGCAAAGCTCAGGTGAAAAAATAAGAAAAATTGGTCACTTGAGTGCAGAAAATAATTGATTTTTCAAAAAGAAAGTCAAATATCAAGGTTAAAACACATGCAACATTCACAAATGGCTTTGCTGTTCACTAGAAGAGATTTTTTCCCAATAAATTCCTACGTAAAACTTTGATCACCCCACGGCACCCCATTCTTTCCTCATCAATGACAAAGAAATCATTGATAAATTGTTGGGAAACTTACCGTCAGTTCTAAAGACATCATTGATGAATCCCTCAACCTCAAAACTTCAGCCAGCATTGGTAAAACAGCAAACATATCTTCTGTCTACATTTCAGAATTAAACCTTTGTAAGGCCATGTTATACCATAATGATTATAACAAAAATAAAATCTCTGCTAAATCAAATTAATAAATAGCAGATAACCCTTAGAATTAAATTTCTGTTCATTTTCTACAAAAGCTGAAAAAAATTATCATGATTTGTGTGAACATGAAAGTCTCATTTTACTAATTTTGAATTCTTAAGTTTTCATTTATAAGTTGTGTACAGAGTTTTATATAATTATCACCTGAGTTTACTCAGGTGACCTAAAAAGTTAAACAGTGTGCAGTTGTACATTTTCTAAACTCTTGTCTGCTAAATAATGACATAACTATGTATTAATTAGAGGAAAGTTTTTTCAAAGTTTCAAGATTTTTCAAAAAGAAATACCATGCAACATTCACAAATGGCTTTGCTGTTCACTGAAAGATTTTTTCCAGCACCTGTTTTAACAATTCAAAAAACTTTAATTATTTGTGTTTAACTAAATTAAATTCTAAATTATTTTAAGAAGAAAGTCGTATTTCAAAACAATCTTGTTGTAAAACAGTTGTCCTGCAACTTACTATGGCAGGACAACCGTTACATGATCTAAGTAAACATCTAACAAGTTGAACATGCTTAACTATAAGACACGTTAATTTATATACATGTAAATGGTATGTATGATTTCCCTGGCAAGTAATTCTTCATACAATAGTCTGTAAATCATCACATACAAGTAATATTTTGAAGTATTGATTACATTATTGCAATGCCAGTTTAATGCAGACATACAGAATATTTTGAAGCCATAAAATCAAGAATATTTGATAAAATCGAATGCCCATGACATAATTATTCTTAATAATTGCCTTTGAATTCATATATTATAGTCACAAATAAACTTTCTTTATTTTATATACACATGTTTCAAAGATTGGGTATACAATTAATGTAGCAAGAAAAGATCATAATAATATTTAAGTTCAATACATCTTGTAGAAAAAGAACATGCTAAAAACTTGTCTAATCTTCAACATTCTGAAAAAATAACTCAACTGTAATAAATGTTTGTGGGGTTGTCATGCAAAACTTACAATTGGTAATTGAATATGTTGACTCTAGAATCACAGCAGACATCTTATGAACTATTCTTTTATATACTACTCTATCGAAATTTTATATATTCTTTCCCAAAATGATGGGGGATAAAAATGAAGATGAGATTGAATGTCCAGGTCCAGAGAAATGCAAACACAGGGATGTAATTAAAGCTAAAAATTTATAAAATTTCAATTATCAACAATCAAATATTGATTTTTTTTATTCATTTTACAACGGAAAATAACTCTTCCATGATATCCAGTAAAAAGCAAAATACCCTAGATGCCAATAAGCTGTAAAAATATAAGGAAATTTGACACATTGGATACATAAGACAGATTTTATAGAGAATAGGAGCCCCACCTTGTTAGTGTACTTGTGGAACAGAGCGGCCATTTGTTCTGCCTCTTTACAAATCTTGTCTGCAGCCATCTTCCTCTCATCGTAAGTCTTAAACGACAGCTTCCTATACAAGATATTTATATATTTATCAATGTCCAAGTCATTGTAGCATAAAGAAAAGTATTTGGAATCTATTTTCTTTCTTATAATTGGAGTATATGTATATTTCTTTTTTCAGGGCAAAATGAAATTCCTGGTACTAAAAATGGTGCAATCATACATGTACATGTAAGTTATTTCTTGGGAATAACTGATATGAATTATTCCTTCTTGGTGTCAAGTGATTTTTTTATTATTAAAGAGAATTGATTTCAATGATTAATATATTACTCAAAGAGAAGTCATACATATTTTTACTTATCACTTAGAAGTGATTTGAAATTCATGCAGTTATTCTTACTTAGAAATCAGCCATTGTAGATATTTTTACTTAGACACAATTAATATATTACTCAAAGAGAAGTCATACATATTTTTACTTATCACTTAGAAGTGATTTGAAATTCATGCAGTTATTCTTACTTAGAAATCAGCCATTGCAGATATTTTTACTTAGACACAATTAATTTTAGGTATTCTTACTTAGACAGAAGTGCTTTCAGATATTCCTTTAGAACCCTTCTCTGCCCTTCCTCTACCAAAGCTGTGTGGAAAACAGGCTTAAGGTGGACAAAGTCCACACTATAGTCATTCCACGTGGCGCATATCACCTCCACAGCGTGGGTACTCTGCTGCCTGTCAAATAAAGAGACTCGGTATAGAAATCCTCTTCAATTGTCTTCACAGAGAGCTGATGTTTATATTATCTTAACATTTTTACAGAAGGTTAAAGGTGAAACTTGACAAAAATTTATATAGAGATCATTTACTGAGATTATTTTTTTGTTTATCTGAATATCTGAGTGTATGATATGGACTGCAAATCAGTGATTTACAGGGTTTTGCACAACGTAAAGTCAGACATTGTATATTGATTTCCAAGAATTGAGTTAAATTTGCCTACCATTGTTTGGTCATGAGCTCCTCAAAGCATTTGATGTTTTTGAGGTCTATGAATACTTCTTCCAATATACAATTTGCCCTGCAAAAGTTCAGAAAAATATAATAAAAGCTTTCAAGTACATTTGCTTCTTTGAATTTTTTTTTTGCAACAAAACTAAAATGAGCAGTGTGGCATAATACAAGTGAATGTCGTAATTATTTCCCCTTATGATCATAAAATTTTCCATGATAATGTAATTAAATTAAATAAACCAAAGCACTTAAAATACACAAATCCAGTGTGAAATTTTACTTCTATACATTACCCAAAATTAGACTCATTGACTATTGGTAAATTAGTCTCGTCTGACTGTAATTTGTCATAAATAAGGTGTTTGATTGAACAAGACTATCATCAATCAATAATAAGAGCAAACTTTGTTTCCAAACCAAACCACAGTCTTTACTTAAAGTATAAAGGATTACAATGTTGCATTGTTTATTGAACAATTTATTTTAGAAATGGTTAATAATTTTATTAAATACACATTGCAGTAGATAACAATATTCCAGTAAAAAAGCTTTCTTTTGTTTGATATCCAGTTTTAGCTTTATCTTCCAGTAAAATGGCTGTATTTTTGTTTGATATACAGTTTTAGTTTTATCAAATTGTTTAAAACAAACTGCTTTGAGACTTTGTATTGGACCCAAACTCTCATCAAATGAATTTTGTATGTTTACCAGATACAAGAACAATTTTAAACAAATCTGAAATATTCTATGATCTTTTTAATTCAAATTAATATATAGTATACACATAAAGTATGAGCAAAATTATCATAGGGACTTCATACACTGTATATGTACTTGTTCTCTGGGACAAGATGTGACTGAAATTTGTAATAATCCTTGAATAGATTGATTGCAATTGATTCAACTGTTTTTATTGGTAAATGTGTGAGATTTTTTTTCTGTACTTTGTGAGACGGATCATCCTTAAAATCCCACATAAGTATACCATATACCTTAATGAGCTGAAGAAGCTAAAATAGAAACCCCTCTTCATACCGTCTGTTACACGACATTTTCAATTTTCACTCCCAACAATTTTTTTATAACTCTGCCTATAGCAAGTGGTGATATCTTAAGAACCTTCTTATCTGTAATATTTTCTTACTTCACAAAATGAGTAGATGACTTCATATTCTCATTCAGTTGGCACAAAGATGTTGTAATACAAGCATGAAAAGCTCCTTGACTTATCTTGAGGTTAGCAAAGTAACTGTTTTCCAGCCTACTCAAATATGTTGTCTTGCAAGATTTGATAATTTGGACAGGGGCAGACAAATTTCAACCTCCTTAACACAGGTTAACCCAAAGTTGCTTTAAATTAATCAGCATTATTGTTCTGGAGGACATTGAAAAAAAAAGTTGGACCAACAAACTTCTATCAGACCTTTAGCTCAGATAATGGAGCAGAAAACCTACCCAAAACTTCCTATCCTGTTGAACTCGTCGGTGAGTACCTGGAATCGGTCCTTTCTGATATAAATGTGTTCATCCTTGTTGTCGAGTTCTTCCTTCAGGTAGCGCTTCCTCAGCTGAGTCATGTATTCTCCAAACGCTATACAGTTGTTAGTGTTGGCAATCTAAAAATAGGACATAAAATAACATACAATACATCAGCTGAGTCATATATTCTCCAAACGCTATCAGTTATTAGTGTTGGCAATCTAAAAATAGGGTGTAAATACAACATACGATCAATTAATCTAAACATATACAAAGGGACAAGTTGTGTAATCTCCATTATCTACTGTTCATTGTTACATCACTCCCTCTGAACACAAAGCAAGCTACCAGGGTGATTCAAGTATAAAAGTAAAATTATGTAATTTAAAGCTTATTGTATGATTATTATTAATTCCATTGTCCTTTTATTGGAAGGAACATTGTCTTTTTATGACAATTATCATCGATATGTCGAGATATTTTTGTCATTATTAAAAAAAAATGAAAGTAACTTCATCTAAACAAATTTTAACAGCAAATACAGAGTAAGTTTCAATGATTTATACATGTAGCTATTTTCATTCAGAACTTTTTCAAATATACCATGTAATGCAGGAAGAATTTGGGAACACTTCTGTCCTGGAGATGTCTCTCCTTATAGCTCTGAATGGCCCCTAGCAGATAGAAGAAAATAGATTGATGTAAAACCTCATATAGGTACTGTATTTTTTGTTTTATTTAGTATGTTCAGACAATTTCACATAATCAGTTTTGCTAATATACTTTATAAACTTACCATAGAACTCATCTTTTGATATATAGTAAAGGAGAACAAAGGCCCATGGGCTACAATACCCACCCGAGACCCCTTGAGCCCAAGTTCCTAATCATATAAGATATTATTATTATTATATACCTACCTTTATATTTTTTGGCACAGAGTATTAACTATAAGTACATGTATATTTTACCTTAAAGTTTAATATACTCTAGTGATTTGGAAATTAGTATATTTTATTTTTTACCAACCATTAAATTCTATAATATAGTCATAATTGTTTGCTAGATATACCTATATTTTACCTTTATATTCCTTGGCATAGTGTGCTAGTTCATCTGTAAATAATTCTATGACTTTTTTAACCATATCTTCTCCAATCATTTGGGCAACTTGAAGCTAAAAAAAATGAAGTATAGAAAAAAACTCCTGTCTGTGATATTTAATCTGTAATTGAATCTCAGAAGCCTGCCTGGTAACCTTTTATTTTAATGAGAAACATAAAAAGAATGTTTTCTCTCATCTGAAATGTCATTGACAGTTTATTAAGTAATAGTTTCTTTGTTAGAGAAATATTTTGACAAAAATAGTAAAATTTTTTCTGATATCCTATTGTCTGTATTTCGATATTAGGTTAACCAAAGTCATGTAATTATTGTGAAATGTTAATAACTGAATGGTACTATGAGCATCATGCATACAAGTTTGAAGGTTCAATTAAAGCTTACAGCTACTTGGAATTGCCAAGTATAGCAAAAGCTTAATAATTGTGACTTGATAGAGTTTAGCTAAAAATCTTACTTTTAATCTTAAAAACATGGTCTCTTCATGAAATAGAAATGAAATCAGCATTGATTTCAAATGCTAGTACATGTATTAAATTTCTGTTTGGTGCAGACTAACAACTTCTCCCAGTACTTCTGGGATGGTCTTACATTCTGCTCCATCATCTGGAATATGATGACTGGCAGCGAGGTGGAATAATATCCGTCTCCGTCAGCGTCAGGGTGTTCATCGCGATACCAGTCCTGAAATCAAGCATTAAAATATCCAGTGACAATTTACTCAACACAAACTGGAACCAGGAAAACAATAAGGTTATTCAGTAAAGCTTTTATGACTTCATTTGTATATCGTGTCATGTATGCTGAGCTAGCTGATCCATTTAAAATAACAATCATAGTGACGGAATACATTTTATTTATTAACATAATTTTCCTTTATTTTTCAACCAAAAATAGCATAGATACTTAAATCTAACCTCCGACATGTGGCTTGTGACTTAATTCTGGCCTTTCGCATGCGTCAAAATTTGAATAAGCTTTGCTTAGCGTTCACACTACATTGCTTCACACCAATATATCATTTTGTCATGAAGCGTTAATACATCCTAATTTTAAAATTCTCAAAATTAAATCCATTTTTTAAATGGCTAATAATGACTTTGTTGTTCTTAAAAGAGATGTTTTCCTTTATCCTTTTCACAGCAGTATCATAATAAACCATATATAAAAAAAGATTCATACAGCCAAGGGTAATTTCCTGAGAGACAGCTTCAACCTAGTAAATCCTAAAGTTTATAAAAATCAGGTTCATATAGCCAAGGGTGCTTTACTCTAGAGCAGCCAAGGATTTTGCATGAAATCCTAATATTCAGAAACATCTTATGAATTTTAGAACAGATATTTGAAAAATCAAATGAGTTTTCTTGCAAATCTACGTGAACCACATGCTTATTAGAAAAAGTGTAGGCATAAACATCATTTAATTTTCTTTTTAAAAAAAATCGATTAAGAATTGCATCATCAATATTTTGCAGATAATTCAAAAAGCTCCATATATTACACTATCCTCAAGGACTTCAAGATTTTCAACAAGTATGTTTATCTTTTTTGAGGCAAGACTACAATATTGTTTTTCAAACAACAACCAAATCATGAGTTTACATATGTAACAGCTGTTTTTAAAACGTTTCATAAGCAGATTGAAGCATTTATAAACAAAGGTTGACATGTAATCAATATATGTTTGAATACCTTAGATCTGTTTCAATTACATCAAATATCTACACTGTAATGTAATCACTTATAGAAAAAAAATATGACTCTTGAACAACTGTGTCATATTAATTGGTAAATGTATGAAAAGTATGGAATATACAGCTAGAGGAAAATAATATGACTTGTTCTATATCTTGTGGATATAATAAAGGTTTTTAATATCAGGTTTATTACATATTATGTTATGTAGTGCAGCTTCAGAAGTGCCTGGAAGTCAGAAGGATAATTCTGATTGCCTAATATGGCTTACCCTACTCCAGGAGGTCTTGATTTAAGTTTTCTAAAGATTTCTTCTTTTGCATTCATATGTAAAACTTTGATCCCCCACTGTGGCCCTTCCAACCCCAAATTTCATGATTTAAAATTAAACTGAATCTATACAAAGAATGTACCACCTATTAAGTTACTACTTTTCTGACCAAGTGATTCTTGAAGAAGATTTTGAAAAATGCCAATTTTAGCTTCCACCTGGGGTCTGGTTTCTTGGAAGGGGGACATGAATTTAATAATTTCGTAGAGTGTAAAATGACCTTTATAAAAAAGAAAAAAAAATCTATTACTTGGTGTCATTTTTAATTTTTTTTTTTTTATTAAAGAAAAGTCCAATACCAAAGAGAATTGGTAATTCTGTTTAAAAAAAAAAACATTCAAGTAAATGGAATTTGGAAATTTGTAGACATTCTGTAATTACTTATCTTTTCTTGAAGCTTTAATTTGTAACTAAAACAAATATTCTTGATCGAAAATTACAGTATTTGGGTTGTTCCAATACCAATTCTACTTCTTTTTTATTTTTCACACAATTTAAAGATTTTACTTGATCTTTTACGGAAGCTTTATTACTATACTGTACAAAAATATCTTTGGAAATTAAGAGACAGTACTTGGATTTTAGCAATTCAATTTTAAAACTTTTTTATACATTTTTAAGATTTTTTTTCTCAAGATTTATATTAATATACCTTGAAAGTCCTTAATAAAACTCAGGTTGATAAGGTCATCATACATGCATCAGCCTCTAGCATGAACTTTTAATTATATTTGTTTATGTACCAAGGATAACATTCAATCAGCAAACCTATTTTTTACATGAAAATATACCAGGAGAATGCTAAAACTGTCACATCATGTGACAGGTGGTCTCTTTAGGCAGAGAATCATATTCTACCAATTAATATTTATAACTTTTGAATCATGATAAATAAAATATTGTCAATAAGTATTTGTTCATAATTATTGCTTTTATTCCTCAGTGCTCTAAGTTTAGAAATTATACAATAGGTTTAACTTATTTTAAACGTTTCACACTTTTCTAAGAGAGTGTTAAGGATAAGCACTATTCTTGACAAAATTATGCCCAAAATAGAAAAACAGTTCTGAAAGTAATTAAAGCAAATGCAAATGCAAAGAAATATTTTTTCTATTGCAAAAGCAAACAAAATTTTTATATACTTCTTGTTGATTCATTAAATGTAAGCTTAAGTTTATCTATATTACTTATATTCCTCTTCTAAAAATAAATTTCAAGATATTTTAGTGACATATTCCATTTATGTATTTGTTAATTCTGCAAACTGCAGACATCTTCTGCAGGGATGGGGGGGGGGGGGGGGGGGGGGTTAAGCATTTCATAAAATTTGCTATCAAAAGTCACCAAATTCAAGGACTTGAATTACTAGTACTTTAGGAAAGAAAATGATGGTTAAACCCTCTTAAGGGGCTCCGCTTTTAGCAAAGAACATTACAATGAAAGATACTTTATTCATGGGCTCTTTAGGGGAACTACTAAGTTCTAGCCAAAAGGAGTAATAGAGTTGTAAAGAGAGAAAAAAATTCTGGGGAAAACTCTGAAAAGAATTCTACAGAGATTTTGCGATGACCTTGACCACTTAAATTAAGTTCAGTTGGCTCATTAGGACACTGCACACTGTTTACATGTGGGCACACTACAGGGAAATTTGATCCTGGTTGGACTATGGGGAGAAAACATACTAAAATATACTAGGTTATAGCAAACAGGTTCTGTGTCCTGCAGAGGTGAAAGATAAGGATTTACATTTTTAAACAAATTTTTTAAGAACTGAAAATTTCAAATATTGAACTACAGTTAATTCTCGATAAACCGCCACCTTTTGTAATTTAGAAATCACTAACGAACGATGTGAATTTCCCTCTTTTTACAGTTACCGTTCTTAGAAATACCATTTAACGTTTTTATTCTTATTATTACATGTACATGTATATAAAAACATATTTCTAAATTTGAAAATACTTCAAGTTATTTTTTATGTACAATTTCAAAATGTGCAGTTCTGAAATAAAGACAAGTACATGTGGATGTATGTAAATCTGCATGTCTGATATTGAAAAAAAATATACTGGGTCGATTGTCGTGATATATTGCCGAAAGTACGTAAAATGAATTCTTGAATAAATTCATTCTTTATGGCATCATTGGTAATGAAACGTTCACAATTTATACCGTATAATTATTTTTAAAGCAAACTTTGCAAGGTTTAAAGCAGAGATCATCAAAATAATATCGTTACCGGCGTACTTTAATTATGACCGCTTTCGTGGTGAACCATGACTATAAATGATTTTTATTAAACAGAAAACAAAATTATTATAACAGTTCATGTTAAAATTATTGTTTATTTAATTCTTATTTAATTATTTAATTGCATGTACCTTGTCTGGCTTTGCATGCTTTACAACAGGATTGCATCAACCAATTAGCCGCGCTTCACTGACCACATGCACCTGTGGCGGTATATCGAGATAATTGACACTTAAAAATGGACCTTTGTTTTGAAAACAGGGTGGCGGATGGCGGTATGCGAATTTGGCGTTATAAAGAGAATTTTATATAGCAGGAAAAACGTTCTTGGGAAATCATGGCGGTATGGCGAAAATGGCGATGAATCGAATGGCGATAATTCGAGAATTGACTGTACATGTATTACATTATTTTTTGTTAGTATAATTATTTTTAAAAAGTATTTCCCTTACCTTTTGGTCTTGTGTCAATGAGTTTTTGGTCCATTCCATTATGTTTAACTTCATGTTCTTTAGATATCTGTAAAATGTATGCATTAGATATTTTTTTTTAATTTTGAAGGACTCTGAACCACATTTTTGTTTTGCCACAAGCATATACCATACAATTTTCAAAAAATGTCAAAATTGATTTTGTCCTTTATTTCTTATATAAAATTTGAATAGAATTAATGTGAAAAAGCAAGAGTTCAAATTTCTTGGCAAATTTCATAGAGATCAGGTGAAAATATTTTAAAAACATCTTGGAGCAAATGGAACATGCATTTACAGACCAAAAGGACAGAAAAAAAGACCATGACAAGGTCATTTCAAATAGTATTACAACTATGAAATAAATTCATTTGATAAAAGTTACATAAATTGAAAGATTGTGGCCATTTATCAAAGTCTTATTTCCATGGAAAAGCTTTTAAACAGTCAACCTTGTCTAACCCAGGTGTTGTGTGATTCAAAACCTTGCCTAATATGACATTAACTTAATCTCCCTTTCAGTGAACAGTAAATTCATTTGTTTAATGCTGCCTAACTCAGAATATTGTCTAATCTAGTCAATATGGATGGAACCAGTGGGGGCCAGGTTAGACAGGTTTTACTGTATATCTTTTCTAAGAGTAGTAATCAAGAGCAATAACTTAAAAGACACTGGTATTGGAATAAACAATCAATTACCAATGAAGCCTACAGGTAATTTGCATTCAACAAAACTTGATAAATTTTGTCTTTATATTATGTGCATGTAATGTGTACACAGGAATCTATGGAGTTTCCATGCATAGTTCTTTCATA
This sequence comes from Saccostrea cuccullata, assembly GCF_032062105.1. NCBI lineage: Eukaryota > Metazoa > Mollusca > Bivalvia > Ostreida > Ostreidae > Saccostrea > Saccostrea cuccullata. The sequence goes on from NW_026924737.1 coordinate 178,140, forward strand.
CTTTGTGAAAATCAGTTCATATATATTTGGATTTTAAACACATTGTAAATGATGTATATTTTTAATACTACCTGACGGAATAAAAATAACAGGATATTAAAACCTTCTCAAAATACTCTAAACCAGATATTAGAGATAAAAATTTTATTAACACACAGCTATGTTAAAATTTATCTGTGACATGTAAAAATCATGAATAATGTTTCCTGTTTCAGATGTCGTGTATGTCTTTTTGCGGCTTTTAATACTCATGACGCAAAGTTGCTTGTAAATCCAACACATATTTCTGCACCCACCCACACACTTTCCTTAACTATATACCTTATGTTTTGGTTTTGCCGGGCTCAAGAATTCAAGTGAATAAAATTTTTAGACCCCCCTCCTTGCTATTTATGCTAATTGTGCCATCATTTTACACTCAATCGAGAGGCCTATGAATGTACATTATTGAGAGATGTTAAATGAGAAGATATTTTCTCATTTAACATCTCTCAATAATGTACATTCATAGGCCTCTCGATTGAGTGTAAAATGATGGTACTTGAGAAGAAAAAACATAAGTTATCAAAGATTACGGAGCTCATCTCGACAAATAAGTAAAATAATATCACATCATGTTTTTTTGCTAGTTAGTGTGCATTCTAAGTTCAATATCCATTTCAGTTTGGTTTAAGTAGGACTTATAGTTACTTGGAAATGAATTTGCACCAAAAGCTTTATCCTGGTCACTCATCTGAAAAATGTAGGTCAGATCCAGCATCTGAAGCAAGTCTGGTAGTGTCCATCCCTAGATGCATCATCCTTGTAAGTTTGGTCTAGGTAGGGCTTATAGTTACTTGGGAATAGACTTGCTCTTAAACTTTAACAGGGACGTCGACACTAAAAATTAACACCAATGCAGGGAGTACAGCATAAGCTCATATCAACTTTGTCGAAGTGAGCTAAAAATGTGTACAAATTAAGAGAATGCCAAAAATAAATGTTGGTAAACTGTACAGTATCAAATCTTATGGATTCTGCTATTCACCTATCATGTGACATGAATGTGGTTAACATCAGTATTAAAGCTTACTGATTTTGTAGTTCATCTATGGCTGTGGTTTCTAACAAAGGACCAAATTCTTTGGTGTCAAAGTCCAACGCCGGGTGCCTCATAAGTTCAGGGGAACTGAAAAAAAGATTAATGACTATAAAATATGCACATAAAAAGAATACATAAAGTATTGTTATACCCTTATAAATAGCTTTCTATATATTTATTACTAATAAAAGTCCAACAAAAGAAATGTTTATTACATTGGTCTAACAATTTCACTGTTGACTGGCCTGCCAGTCCAACATAAAAATTGTTAGACTGCAACGTCACTGCTAGTCACAAGTAATTTTAAAATCACCGTTCAATATCGGCGACATGGAAATAGCCGAAGTTAAAAGCCGCAAGAGTTGTTGCTACCAGCAAGGCAAGGAAAAAGGGAAGAGTATGTTTTGTGATAAATAATTTTTGTGATATAATAAAAATATAATTAATTTTGTTCTTTCTAAGCTATTGTTTTATATTTACTGATTAAGCCATAATTTTCCATATAAAGTAATTGGTAATATAGTGTGTATTGATTAAATCTTAAGTGAGCACTGAAGGGTATAACAAAACAGTTATAGACTGGGATTCCGGCAACATATGATTTGTTGGACGTTGCAACATTTTCAACTTCAGGTCTGACAAATCATATGTTGCTCTCATACCCAGTCAATAACTGTATACTGTTATACTGTTATTCAATTTCATTCCTAATATTTTTTCTGTGTAATTATGAAATATGCTTGTGAAAGTTTCATTCTCACAAATATATACTTCAGTAAAACTCGTTTAGTACGAACACGGATATTGCGAATTCACAGATAGAGCAAAGTTACTTTGGATCCCCAAGTATATATATTTAATGAATTTCTTATATGAATACATATAACGAATTACGAATGTATAGCGAAGTAATATCTTAGGTCCCAGTGACTTTGTTATAACCGAGTTTTACTGTAACTGAATAAAGAATATATTATGCACCAATGATCAACATTTGCAATTTTTTTTAAAGATGCTTTCTCATCCGTACAATAGACATGTATGTCACAAACAGGAGTCTAAAACATGCATGATCATACATATTCCCAGGGGTTACATTTACTCAAGTCTGGCTAACACTCAACATTATAGCTTTTTGGGGAACTGAAAAGGAGACTCACTGGTAGCTTGGTTGTGGTTTAAGCCTTTAGCTGGATTGCTTAGCACTAGACACAGCAGCAAGCCTGAGGTCCAGATTTCAATTCAAAACACAGAACTGACACAAGAGTCTCTCTATTTCACATTAAAATGTTCAGCCACTACATCATCCAAAGCAAGATACCCATTCTGTGTGATTTAGCTTATGCAAGGCTGGTCAATAATCAGGACTCATGTCTATTCCAAAGGCTCAATTTTCTTATATCCAGAAAATCTTTATATTATGCTGAGTTTCAAGTATATAAAATATTTCATCAAGTTTGTTACCATCAGGAATGAAATCAATTCAAAACTAATAATCAGATGTCTAAAACATTAATGTATCTCCACTTCTTTATCATTTTGGGCATTATTTTAAAACATGACAGAGCATTTCACACATTAGGTGCATGGAGACTCACTTGTAAATCCCCACCCACTGCAGAAGGGTCACGATTTCATTTCCTTCTAGCCCTTGCTGGATCATATCTTGAAACTAAAAAAAAAAGACATTCTCTTGAAAAATTAAACACCTCTAAGACTTTTCAAAAGTTGGGAAGAAAAATGAGCTTGCATGAGTACAATGATTTCACTTCCAGTAATAAGAGGCCTTGGGCTAGTTTGATTTATCATTTACTTGAATCACAAAGCAAATTTTTCCAAAATGACACATGTATCAAATTAAAATAACTTTCTCCAACTTTTTGAAATTTTTCCAACATTTGACAAAATGGCAATATTTGAGGGACAATGAATTGTTTACAGTATAAAACATATGTACTTACATGATTGGACAAGGCTTTATGATACATCTGAACATACTTTCTCACAATGTTATATTCTGGTGGGAAAATAGGTGGCAGCATTTGCTGTAAATAAGCAAAAAAAAAAAATCTTGTAAGGTGTAAACAAAAGGCATGTGAACAACATTTACTCCAACTTGATCAGATGTAAAGGACACAAAACAGACATTAGACTGTGGGAGTCCATTGCCAGTTTCATTAATTATTCCTTGTGGATGTTCTCGTTGAATGAGTATTATTTAAAGGTTACTGTCAGAATATCAGAAACAAAATGTCACCTAATGTCTCTGAGCAATAAAACCAGTATCAGGAGTAATATACCTCAAGAAAGGACAGAAAATCATTGTTACATCACAATCACGAAAGTAGTCCCTGTGCATTTACAGTGAGGACAGATACAGCTCTGTAGAAGCCCAGGTTCTCTCTACAAGACTCTATAAATGTATTAAAAGTACAAGTACAGGTAAAGTTTGAGACTGACTGGACTTATGGGAGGGAAATTATGCACTGAACAAAGATTTTAAACAGAGAGGTTATTTTTACCTTAACCCTTGACCTAGAAACCTTGTTCAATGTCACTTCACATCCATTGAACTGTGCCACTCTGTGAGTGAAGTATGAGCCACATTGGACCAAAGGGAGAGAAGATATGCTTCGGAAATGATTTTTTTTTTTACCAGTATATAATTCTGCTATGACCTTAACCTTAGACCTAGAAAAATGGTTCAAGGTCACTGGACACCATTTACCCAAAGGCACTCTATGGGTGAAGAATAAGCCAGACTGGGCAAAGGAAAGAGAAAATATGCTATGGACAAGAATTTAAACAGAGGCTATTTTTGACCTTGATCCTTGACCTAGAAACCTCATTCAAGGTCACTGCACATCCAATGACCAAAGAGTGGCACTCTGTGCATAAAGTATGAGCCACATTTGAACTAGGAGAGAAAAGAGATTTTGCGGACAAGGATTTTTTGTACAATTCTGTTATGACCTTAGACCTAGAAACATGGTTCGAGGTTACTGCACACCCTTTACCCAAAGACACTCTGCATGTGAAGTATGAGTCGGATCGGGTAGAGGTGAGAAGATCTGAACAAAAAAACTCAGATGGACAGAAGGATGGAGACAGACTGATCCCTATATGGTGTCTGCAGAGCCACCCGAATTATCTAACAAGGCAATTTAGCTAGAATATCACAGACTACATGTACAATGTATCTCTAAACATGTATCTTATTAGAAATATATATGGTCCATTTACTTCAGCACAATGAGATTTTCAAAGACAATATCTAACCACCTAGAAAATTTTCCACCTATAGAAAATTTGGGAAAATTTGGGAAAAAACATAAAGTCAATTTGTGTGAACTTCGATAATATGCACACTTTCCATATTAGGAAAATATAATTGCACATACAGACAAAACCTAGAGACCAATCAATCAATGATCATCAAATCTTCTAACTATTAAAACCAGTCTTTTTATAATTGACCTTTATGCCCTGTTCACACGGAGAATTTAATTCGAATTAAACGTAAAGTTACTGCGAATTAGCTTTGCTTAGCGTTCACACGGAGAATTTAATGCGAATTAGTTTAATTCGAATTAATTTACTGCGCATTAAATTACTTCGCATTAACTCCGTGTGAACGCTAAGCGAAGCTAATTCGAATTAAATTTTGACGCATGCGTAAGGCCAGAATTAAGTCACAGGACACGTGTTGGTGGTTATATATAGGTTTTTGTGCTATATTTGGTTCAAAAATTGAGGGAAAGTATGTTAATCACTAAAATCAATGAATACTTGTAGCCACTACATGATGTATCAAACGATGGCTCTGCATACATGACGTGATTTACAAATGACGTCATAATAGACTTACTGACGCCTGACTGTAGAAGAAAAAATTTAATTCGCATTAGTTTACTTCGCATTAGCTGTCGTGTGAACGCAATTTAATTCGCATTAATTTGATTCGCATTAGTTTACTTCGCATTAATTTACTGCGAATTAAACTCGTCGTGTGAACAGGGCATTAAAATGAAAATGTTTTCAGTCCTTTTTTTAATAGTAATACTGTGTATTCCTACCTTCACTACTTTAAGGTCCTCCAACATCAGTTGTCTGGTAACCTCAAGATGGCGAACCAGCCACATTTTGTTGATACTTCGGTCTTCAAACTGATTACCTTCAATTCTGTCAATGAGAAAATGTTCAACACAATAGGTTTTGGTCATAAAATAAAAAGCTATTATAAATGATTGCAATAAAATGAAAGACAATCAAAATGGTGTACATTTGAAATGAACTTAAAAAACAGACTTTTGATCCAACCAGAAAATTCCCATGCAAATGCAGATGAGCAAGATTCTAATCAGAAAAAAAACTCTGAACTTTCCAATGATTCAAAAAGCAGTTTGAACTTTCAAAACTCACATGACATCTATGCATGATGATCATGATAGTGAAGTTATGATAACCAAGTTCATATGTATACTATATGTACAGAGGTGGAAAATAGAAATTAATGCTGTAATTTGAGATTGCTGTATCAAACTATTCACCTTGAAGAAATAGATTCTTCCAAAATCCTGAAACATTTTTCTCTCCACTTCTTTGGACGACCTGGAGGTATAAATCCCGTCTGGGCTTTCCGCTTGAGGTAAAATTCATCAGTTCTGAAATTAGAATTTTGATTGGATATAAAATCTAATATTTACATTTCCATTTCTTTTTCTTTAATATTCCTTACAAATTAGAATTTTGTTTATTTTCTCAAGAACTACCATGGATGAGTATGGATATCGCCATTGTTACATCATAATACCGCACTTGACATGAAAACTATAGTGCAAACATTTCTGCTTTAAAAATAACATTGGATGGCGAAAATTTGCAGCAACTTATCAGAAAAATAATGTAAATATAAGACATGAATTTAATTTTTGAAGATTCATGAGGTATATGAACTACAACACTTCAAGCCGTCATATTTATCATGAAATATGCCATCGTGAAGCGTCGTACTTCATAACCTCATGAATCTTCAAAAATTAAATTCATTTCTTAATTGATCTTATGCCAAAATGTCATGTAATTTTATTTAAAAAAATATATAAACCAGAAGTCTCTATACAGTTGAAAATGGGAAAAATTGACAGATGGAAGGACGGACAGACAGTCAGTCTGAGGATGATGGACATCATGGTGATCAGAAAAGCTCACTTGAGCTTACAGCTCAGGTTTAAATTAGCTCAAGTTAGGTAAAAATGGTTTACAGACAGATGGACAGCTACACAGACGGACGTATGATGGACATCTTACTATCACATAGGCTAGCTCTTATGGTCTCTGACCGGTAGAGCTAATAAAAAATTTTACCGATTTTAAAAAGAGAGATACAGTTTTCATGAAATACACCCTGGACATTACCCTGTTTTGGCTTTTGTACAATTCTTTTGCCATGTTCACACTGAAAGTTTAATGTGCATTATAAAATTAATGCGAAGTAAAATAATTCAAATTAAATTGCATTCACATGACAGTTTTCATGAGATACACCCTGCATGGTCATTACCCTCTTTTGGCTTTTGTACAGTTCTTATGCAGTATTCACACCAAGAGTTTAATTCTCAGAAAATTCATGCGAAGTAAAATAATTCAAATTAAATTGCATTCACATGGTGTGAAGAATGTTTGAAATACTAAAACTAGCCTAAAATCGCACTTACCTGTTTAACCCGAAATTCCTTTGACATTATGTAAACTAAAACAGGAAATTTCACCACTTTTGACTTTGAATATTATTAGAACTCATAATATACTAAGATATTCTAACTATGGATCATTGTTCTTACATTATAAACAAAGAATTCCTCAACTAGACTGCTGAACATCATTGTAAATATTCAAATATTGAAGCAAGGCGAACTTTCAAGACTTCAATTCGTGAAATAAATGCAGTTTTACTTTGAATTTATTTGTCTCAAATGTAAATATAAGTGATAAACAACAGTGTTAAAAAGTTCACTAGGAAATGAACTTAGCTGGTACATGATCAAATCAACTGAGAAGCCCTTCAGGCTTCACAGGATTTCCTCAATCTTAAACCACTGAGTGAAATTTAATGAAACTTTGACCAACTAAGTTCATTTCCCAAATATTTTGGGTTTCCCGGCCACCGCAAAACAACTTTTTAACATTGTAGTTTATTTCTTAATAAAACTAATTTGCATATTAAATTCTTCATGTGAATGCAGTTAAAATTTAATACATAGTAAAATATGTTTAAATTGAATTAAATTATCCGTGTGAACAGAGCCTTTATCTTCTCATACTTGTAATAGGCCTGAACCCTACCTGACTAGGAGTTTATAAAGAGAATATTGCATTATTATGATGGTTTTGGCCAAACCCTTCATGTCCCAAAATGACACAGACCATGAAATTCTTATATAGAATAAGTGTTCTTTGTACAAGTAGTTAACAGGAAATACTAAATCCAATCTATAATTTATATAGCACTATGATTTGGCAACATTACAGAATAAAAATGTCATTTTTACCTGGAAGAACAAAATTGTTAAGATTTGCACCTTGAATACAGGTATGCTAAAAATCATAAACTAGCTGTTAACAATTTTCAGGGCAATATCAAGAAGATAAAATGTCATTTTTTAAATAGGAAAATAAAATGGTTAAGAATGTTACCTAGAAAAACAGGTTTGTTAAGAATTATAAACTGTATACAAAAAAAATATAATGAGAGTGTTTTGTTAAATGAATAGAAGCATGTGCTGCCTATAATTTTCTTTCAGCCATAATCTGAATTACCCTTAGAATACTTCATAAAACACTTCATACCAGATTATATGTTTGATGTAAATTTATGCACGGGATGGTTATCAATTCAATAGAATATTAATTTCAATCATACATACACCGGTACCCACCTCACATGCATCATCTATATTGTCTCACATGCATTTTTACAAAAGGTGTCAAACACCAATAGTGTGAATACTATGATCACATTTCTTAACTATAACTCTATTTCATTACACTTCTATTAATACTACATTTTATTATATACCTAATGTGTATCACTCAATTTTACTGTTGATTTTACGCTCTCACGTGACATCGTGATCCGACTCACCACACTGAGCCTCGTCGGATAGAAATCAACCTTATCGTATGCAACGTCATAATGAGAAAGAAACGAATAAAGTTAAGAAAGCTTCCCAGTATTTTTACTGCACATGGTTTTCACGTTAAGGAATGTTTTAGACATCATCAACTGCAGTTCAAAGATTTTTTCTTTAAAAAATCGGATCATTTTAAATATGTCCTAATAAATTAAACAAATTTAAATGTATTCCCCTTCGTGCAGCCTTAAATTTTTTATTTTTACCATGGATCAATGTAAACACAAGCCAGAGGAATGCCGAGTCCGATCTATGTTTATTTTTTTCAAACAGCAGAAGACGTGAGGTAATATCTAACACCAGATAAAAATTAAGTTGGTAGACAAAAACCAAAGAAAAATTGACATGGTGCTTTACTAAGGAAGTACAAAATATATCTTTTTATCGTAGTTTAGAGTATTTTTAGCTAAAGGAGGCGTATCGGGCACAGAAAATCGCATATGTACTGAGTTGTGAACTTCATTAATAGCATCGTGTGTATTCATTCACTCAAGATTAAATTCACAATATTATATTAGATATATTATAATGTTTCATGCCATCGAATGGATTTACGTGTAATGATGTCAAATTTATATAGGAATTAACCAACCAAAACAAAAACAACATTAGGCCTATCAGTATGACTATTTGAAGGTATTCATCAACTTTCAAAACACATTTTTCTAACTACAGTATTCAAAGATATCAGGAAACTAGTAAAACCGGCTCTGTAGTTTTTCCTGTACATTCATCCAGAAAATGTATGTCAGATCCAGCATCTGAAGCAAGCATGGTAGTGTGCAACCTTAGATAGATGTATCATCCATGCAAGTTTGGTCAACATTAAGCTTATACATGTAGTAACGTAAGATTGAAGCTGATCCAAACATTTCAACTGTTAATCAAGCATCCATAAAATGTAGGTCAGACCAAGCATCCATAAAATGTAGGTCAAACTGAATATCTATAAAATGTGGGTCAAATTAAGTATTCACAAAGTGCAGGTTGACAGATCAAGGATCCATAAAATACAGGCCAGATCAAGCATCCACAAAATCTAGGTCAGATCAATTAAGCTTCCACAAAATGTAGGCCAGATCAAGCATCCATAAAATGGAGATAAGATCCAACATCCAAAGTAAGTCCCTAAATCCCTAAATGCATGATCTGATCCATGCAAGTTTGGACCAGGCATACGTAATCAGTATACCTTCATCCAGAAAATGTAGGTCAGATCCAGCACTGAAGAATCAACATACACGCAGTAAAGTCATGCAACCATGGCAGGGCAATAAGTAAGGGTTATTAATGAGTAATTAATGAGAGTTATTAATGATTAATGAGTAATTAATGAGAGTTAATTATGAATAATTAATGAGAGTTATTTAGCCCTGCTATGTCACTTTTTAAGGTTTCATCCAAGAGACTAGTCTTGCAATTCTCAAATCTAAGTTCCAAGCTCCAAGCAAATGAACATATAACTACAGCTTACTCCACTTATATTGAACTCGCTTATTTTGAAATTCCAGTTATTTTGAAATAGAAATAAATCCCCAGTTTTTGCCTCTAATATTCTTTGCATTAAAATAATGGTTATATTGAAATCGGATATATTGAAATTTCGCTTATATTGAAGCCACTGATCGGTCCCCACAGATGATAATGAGTTGTTTTCATAACGGTTATATTGAAGTACTCCCTGGCGGCTGTCGTTACGGTTGGTGACAGTAATTATGCCTGATTGACCAGCTGATATACAAAGGTGTGAATAATTAAGTTTTCACCTTATGTGTTTTTATACTGCATGCTCTTACGAAAAAAAATCTTCACTGTTAAATTCTTTGCGTTCACGTATATAATACGGACATATCGAGACTAAACAGCTAAACGTAATATAGTAACCCCCACAGATCTAGGAAAAAACATAACTTTGAAATTAAATACGAACTGTTAATGGCTATTGATATGCCTACATTCGAAATAACTAAGGTATTCACCCGAATACACTTACGATGAAATACAAGCAGCGTTCAGCAGTACTCAACCTTTTATTAAGTCCGGTAAATTATCTCCACAACGTAAATAAATGCGATCGGGGGAAAATAATGAGGGGTGAAGATTGTCTTTTTCAATGAAACAGAAATTAAAAAAAAAAAATTTCAACCTCATATTCTATGTAATCTGTTCACTGTCATAGATAAACGATGACAAATAAATTTGTTTGGGTTTGTTCTTCTTTATTTAAGATCGGGATTGAACTTGTAAAAATGGCGGCTTCACGATTTCGCTTATATTGAATTACGGATATATTGAAATAATTTGCATGGTCCCCTGAATTTCAATATATCCGGAGTAGGCTGTACATATTTTTTACAGGTTTGACTTTTTGCAGATTGGGACACAAACTCACATCTTCTTTCTACAAAGTTAAAACTCTGAGGATATGGTCGTGATAGCTAGTTCATTATTCCAACAAATTTAATTTTTTTTACTTGTTCACCTATTAAGAATGCTTCAGGCAGTTTGGGGTGAAATTAGCCATGTGGTTCTAGAGGAGAAGTTGAAATTGTGCTAATTTTAGAAATAGATAGACTAATATACAGAAAAAAAGACATTTACAGACATAGGATCAGAACCAGTGCTCACTTCAGCCTTCAGTACTAGTGAACTAAAACTTGTGTGTGGAGGGGTGGGCTTTTTCCATTGATTTTGCTAAAAGACTTCGTGTTAACAATGCATTTGAAAACACTATATTATCTAAGGTTCTCATATTAAAACTATGAACATCTCTATTTTCTCTGTGTGATTACTTTGTAAGTGGAGTACATAAGAGTGGTTACAACATTATCATTAAGACTTAATATTTTCCCTCCTGGCTCTGTTTTAATATTTCCAACAATCGCATGTCCCAGCCTTCATACAAAGTACTGTAAATATCAATGTCATATAGAGAGAAGAAAAAACATACAATTAAAAAAATAAATTGTTAATTATGCTGTACTCATCATTTCAGTTTCATTAATTTCAAATTAATAGTCAGAATTTATATGTTATTCATAAATTCATGTAGATTTTATGCTATTGAAAAAATTAATTATAACAAAAATTAATTAAAATGAAAGACAAGAGGCCCATGGGCCACATCGCTCACCTGAGAAGCTTTGACCATTCTGTTCTTTACCAGATTTCCCCCTTGTAATACATTATGTATCCCCACCCTACCCCACTGATCATAATTAAGACATTTTGAAATCAACTACCCCAGGATCCTTCCATGTGCAAATAAGTTTCAGCTTTTCTGGCCCAGTGGTTCTTGAGAAGAAGATTTTCAAAGATTTTTCCTATATATTTTTATGTAAAACATTGATCCCCCCATTGTGGCTCCACCCTTCCCCTGGGGGTCACGATTTGCACAATTTAAAATCTACATTACCCAAGAATGCTTCCACATAAGTTTCAACTTTTCTGGCCTGGTGGTTCTTGAGAAGAAGATTTTCAAAGATTTTTCCAATATATTTCTATGTAAAACTTTGATTACCAATTGTGGCCCCACCCTTCCCCCGGGGGTCATGATTTAATTTAGAATCTACACTATACCAGGATGCTTCCACATAAGTTTCAGCTTTTCTGGCCCAGTGATTCTTGAGAAGAAGATTTTCCAAGATTTTTCCAATATATTTCTATGTAAAACTTTGATTCCCCATTGTGGCCTCGCTCTTTCCCCGGGGGTCATGATTTGAACAATTTAGAATCTACACTACCCAAGAATGCTTCCACATAAGTTTCAACTTTTCTGGCCCAGTGGTTCTTGAGAAGAAGATTTTCAAAGATTTTTCCTATATATTTCTATGTAAAACTTTGATTCCCCATTGTGGCCCCGCCCTTCCCCAGGGGGTCATGATTTGAACAATTTAATATCTACACTCTCCTAGGATGCTTTCACATAAGTTTCAGCTTTTCTGGCCCAGTAGTTCTTGAGAAGAAGATTTTCAAAGATTTTTCCTATATATTTCTATGTAAAACTTTGATTCCCCATTGTGGCCCCGCCCTTCCCCCGGGGGTCATGATTTGAACAATTTAATATCTACACTACCCTAGGATGCTTTCACATAAGTTTCAGCTTTTCTGGCCCAGTAGTTCTTGAGAAGAAGATTTTCAAAGATGTTTCCTCTTATTTTTTATGCAAAACTTTGATTACTAATTGTGGCCCTGCCCTTCCCCTGGGGGTCATGATTTGAAAATTTAATATCTACACTACCCTAGGATGCTTTCACATAAGTTTCAGCTTTTCTGGCCCAGTGGTTCTTGAGAAGAAGATTTTTTAATGACCCAACCCTATTTTTCTCTTTTCTTCAATATCTCCCCTTGCGAGGGGATATGTCCCTTCATTTTAACAATTTAAATTCCCCTTCACCCAAGGATGCTTTGTACCAAGTTTGGTCAAAATTGGCCCAGTAGTTCTTGAGAAGAAGTCAAAAATGTGAAAAGTTTACAGACGGACGGACGACGGACAAAATGTGATCAGAAAAGCTCACTTGAGCCTTCGGCTCAGGTGAGCTAAAAAAGTGAGCTAGCTCACATACCCCACGCTCCCCCAAAACTTGATGGTGAAACACATAATGAAAGGCACAGCTAGTGCACTTTAAATACATAGTATAGATCAACAAGAGGCCCAGGGGCCACAGCGCTCACCTGAGCACATCAGCTAGGAAAAAAACACATATCAGATCAGAACTGAAAGTTAACTTGAGTTGGGGGGGGGGGGTTAAAATTTAACCCCCCAGGGGATCATAATTTCAATGAACTAGAATCTACATTATTTGAGGATGATTCCATATAAATATTACTAATCATGGCTTTGAAATACTTGAAAAGAAGATTTTAAAAGGTTTCCCTATATATTCCTGTGTAAAACTTTGGTCGGCCATTTTGGCCCCACCCTTCCCCCGGGGGTCATGACTTGAACAAACTTGAATCTACACTACATGAGGATGCTTCCACATGAATCTCATTTCCTGGCCCAATGGTTCTGGAGAAGATAGTTTCTATATATTCCTATGAAGAACTTTGATCAGCCATTGTGGCCCCGCCCTACGCTCAGGGGTCATGATTTGAATAAACTTGAGTCTACACTATCTGAGGATGATTCCACATGAGTTTCATCTTTCCTGGCCCAGTGGTTCTTGAGAAGAAGATTTTTAAAGATTTTTCCTATATATTCCTATGTAAAACTTTGATCGGCCATTTTGGCCCCGCCCTACCCCCGGGGGTCATGACTTGAACAAACTTGAATCTACACTACCTGAGGATGATTCCACATGAGTTTCATCTTTCCTGGCCCAGTGGTTCTTGAGAAGAAGATTTTTAAAGATTTTTCCTATATATTCCTATATAAAACTTTGATCGGCCATTTTGGCCCCGCCCTACCCCCAGGGGTCATGACTTGAACAAACTTGAATCTACACTACCTGAGGATGATTCCACATGAGTTTCATCTTTCCTGGCCCAGTGGTTCTTGAGAAGATTTTTAAAGATTTTTCCTATATACCGGTATTCCTATGTAAAACTTTGATAGGCCATTTTGGCCCCGCCCTACCCCCCGGGGTCATGACTTGAACAAACTTGAATCTACACTACCTGAGGATGATTCCACATGAGTTTCATCTTTCCTGGCCCAGTGGTTCTTGAGATGAAGATTTTTTAAAAATGCCATTAATTTTTCTCTAATTCATGATTATCTCCCCTTGGAAAAGGGCGTGGCCCTTCATTTGAACAAACTTGAATCCCCTTTACCCAAGGATACTTTGTGGCAAGTTTGGTTGAAATTGGCCCAGTGGTTCTTGAGAAGAAGATGAAAATGTGAAAAGTTTACATCGACAACAACAACAACGACGACGACGACAGACGACGGACAAATTTTGATTATAGAAAAGCTCACTTGAGCCTTCGGCTCAGGTGAGCTAAAAAGGGCAATAATTGCAAAAAAATCTTCACATCAAAATGTCTTGCATATGAGGACATTTAAATGTGGAATGAAGTTTCTAGATAAATAATGGAATCAAAATTTCTTGGCATTATACAAATCCAAACATTAATTTGAAGTGGTTGGGGGGGGGGGGGGGGGTTGAGAAATTTTCTTGAATAATAGGCAAAACTCTTTGGGATAAAATAATGGAATATGTCCTAAATACATGTATCTGCATAGGTTGACGAAACTATGTACAACAGTTTAAGAGGAGTGGTGCTGACAAACTGTTCATATGTATATTCAAAATATGGCCAAAAAGTCTAAGTTGGAAAGTGTGGAAATTCCCGGAAAAATAAAGGAATCGGAATTTCCTGGTAATATGCACATCTACATATTGTGTCCTAAATATCTGCAAAGTTTAACGAAATTCTGTGCAGCGGTTTATGAGGAGTTGTGCTGACAAACTGTTCATCTCTATATAAAAGGTATGGCCAAAAACCTAAGTTTTTAGTGCGGAAAGTCCCGGAAAAAATGAAGGAATCGGAATTTCTTGGTAATATGCACATCTACATATTGTGTCCTAAATATCTGCAAAGTTTAACGAAATTCTGTGCAGCAGTTTATGAGGAGTTGTGCTGACAAACTGTTCATCTCTATATAAAAGGTATGGCCAAAAACCTAAGTATTTAGTGCGGAAAGTCCTGGAAAAAATGAAGGAATCGGAATTTCTTGGTAATATGCACATCTACATATTGTGTCCTAAATATCTGCAAAGTTTAACGAAATTCTGTGCAGCAGTTTATGAGGAGTTGCGCTGACAAACTATTCATCTCTATATTCAAGGTATGGCCAAAAACCTAAGTATTTAGTGCGGAAAGTCCCGGAAAAAATAATGGAATCAGAATTTCCTGGGAATATGCACATCTACATATTGTGTCCTAAATATCTGCAAAGTTTGACAAAATTCTGTGCAACGGTTTATGAGGAGTTGCGCTGACAAACTGTTCATCTCTATATTCAAGGTATGGCCAAATGCCTAAGTTAAAAAGTGCAGAAATTCCGGGAAAAAATAATGGAATCGGAATTTCTGGGAATATGCACATCTACACATTGTGTCCTAAATACCTGCAAAGTTTGACCAAATTCTGTGCAGCGGTTTATGAGGAGTTGCGCTGACAAAAAAAGAGGACTGACTGACTGACTGACGGACTGACTGACTGACTGACTGACGGGTCAAAAACATTATACCTCCCGCAACTAGTTGCGTGGGGTATAATTAATAAAAGTCTTATAAAGACAGCCTTTAAGTACATAATGAGGTACATATAATAAGATACTATTTATATAAGAATGAGGTCCACATACCCTGGTATTTAAAATAAAGGTATATTACTTACGTCAGACTTCATAGGAAACACGAGATTTAATTGATTATATGGCAATAGGATTGTGTGGATTCTTACGACTGCTGGCTTAATAAAATCTCGTCAGTATTTTGGTACTCTCAGGTTAATAATAAACCACCTCATGACTGCGTGGGGAGGGGTGTAAATATTCCCCTTATAGGAAAATGAGTGTTTTTTAATCTTATTGACAACTTGACATGACTCGATTTCAAAAAAAATTCTGTCGACTAATATATATCGCTAAAAAGTACCGTATATAAAAACAGTTTCTCCCATTTATTGATCCTTTTCATTTCATTTGAGAAAACCTACTGGGTATATATATATAAAATAGCATATTTCTGATTTGTCAGTTACACCTTATAGGCCTCTGCTAAGAAAATGAATTTGGTAAGTTCTAAGTTTCTTAAAGAAATTGTTTCCAATAAACTTATTTCAAGAATCTTGAATAAATAAACTGCATATATTTAAAAATTTATATACGTGTATTTAAAACATCACAAAAAAGTAAACTTGTGATAGCATATATAAGAATTTTCAGCCCCAAAAAATTTCAGATTGTAAAAATTGGATAAAAAATAATTTTAATTTTCTCTATTTGTTATGGATAGAGTTAGTTATGTATCTTTTCTACAAATTATGATTATTTAAAAGCATTCTTTTAATGAAATGACTTATTTTTATTGTATTGAGTTAATTTGTAATTTTTCTAGGAAATTATACTTATCTAAACTCATTCTTTTAATTAAATGCCTTCTTTTAATGTGTTCATTTGTATTATTCTATGAAATATGTTGAAAATTCAATGAATTCAAAGCATTCTTTTAACTTATGAATTATTTTTATGAATACCTTTCAAACAGTAAGAAGTTTTTTTTCTTGTTTTAAAGAACTTGTTTTAATATGTTTATTTCATAATCAAATTTACAACAAATTGTCTGAAATTATGTGCATTCCTCAAACAAAATCAAATACATTAATTTAAAAGATGTTTAAGGAAAAGCAAAATGACAAGAATTGAGCAATATCATATAGGCTAATTTTTACCATTTTGCTTTTCCTGATAAAATTCACCTGGCTTGGTATACTTTTCTAAAGTTTATATTACACTTTTAGCACCAATGTAACATATTCTAAAATTTGTTTCCATCTGTAAACCTTTACTGAGTGTGTTTTGTCCATATTTGTAATTTTATAGAAAAATTACTAATATTTTCCCAGTCTATTTCATGTTCCAGTTCTTTGGAGAAAAACTTCTAAGAAATATCCACTTTTCTGAACTTGTGGCATGATATTAAGTCTCCACCAAAGAAAACAGTTGTTTGTATCATCTGTCCTTAAAGGTACTTGGACACAGATTTGAAGTTATTATTTTCTCTATAATATTACGACTTATATATTTTAATAGCATTTCACACAAAAATTAATTAAAAATCTTATTTCGTTTAAAAGATATTGAAATTTCAAATTTTTCGGCGGGTTTGATTGACATATCCTTGCACTCTCACAAATTTAATTTTATTCTTAATCCTTAGGAAAAGTGGCAATCTCGTTTTGTATAAATGAAAAATATTAATACTATAATCCAGAAAATTCAGAGTAGACACGTTCGAAATCAAAACAAACACACAATATATTGTCAGTCCGTGCAGTTGTGGTAAGCAGACTGTGATGATTGAACGCACCCGGTGAATTCTAAATATAAACAATAACAGAACTTGAGCCCTATTTACAAAAACTGTGTACATAACACGAGTGTGCTCGATTTGCTAAACTCTGTACGCATTTCTTAGTTCGAAATGACGATACTTGTGAAGGTGTTTTGCTTTCTAACATTTCTACTCTGAATAAAATTATTTTTCTTGATAAAAGTTTTAATATTTCTCATTAAAACACATCAAAATTGCCACTTTTCCTAAGGATTAAGAATAAAGTTAAAATTTGTGAAAGTGCAAGGATGTGTCAATCAAACCCGCAAAAAAATTTAAAGTTTTAATAACTTTAAAATGAAATAAGATTTTTAATTAATTTTTGTGTGAAATGCTATTAAAATATATAATTCCTGATATTATACAGAAAAAATGAGAAAATATTAACTTCAAATCTGTGTCCAAGTACCTTTAAGACAATAGCAACGGTATTATCTATGTTTACTAAACAATGTCTTAGATTTTGAAGAATGTTTTATCTTCCATTACAATTTTATAGTAATTCAAACAAATTTTACACATTAAAAAAAATTCCTTATTCCATATTTTTAATTCAGCTTGGCTTTTTTTAACCAATTAATTAGCAGTCAGACTGTTTGCATGATAAATATCAATTCGAACTTTACCAAAATTGTGAAATTCACAACCCAGGATCATGGGTCTCTGGTTAGGACAAGGTTCCAAGGCATTAAGTAGACAAACTAAGTGCATGATGGTAATAATGAGCAAGGATACTTCTGTCTAAGTTGTGAATTTCATGGCTTCGGCTCTGGGGCTAGAGATGAGCTCACATTTGATCAGTTTCATTTTTTACAAAAGGAAAACCGGTATATAGTGGAACAGGGAGATCAAAGGTCAGCTCTTTTAGATTTTCTGGCCCTAGGGTCAGGTTCTGGCATTCTCATTATATTTTCTTCAATAAAAAAATGCATCAAGAATGCAATCAATTTATTAAAATGCCTATTCTCTACACTAAGCATCTAAGTCGAACCATGTTCATATACATATTTATTGTGATGAGCGAGGGTGCCTCAACAAGATTTAGAAGGTACATAGTTTCAAGACATCAATATTTTTGGCTCTGGGACCATAAAACTTACACAATCTCAGATCTACTTAAGGAATGAATGGAAAAGTAAGACTGAGATCAAAAGTGGGCTTGTCAAAGTTTTATGGCCCAGAGCCTGGTTGCAACTACACTATACTGAGTCCATTCTTCTTCATTCCAGCAAGCAATCACAGTTATGAGTGCAGTTTTGGGAACTGTTCTGCCACTATTTACAGGTGATACCTCACCGACAGAATTGCTACAGCAGTATTCCAACCTTACTTCTAATTTCTTACTATCAAAGAAAAGCAGAAATCCCACAATGCATGGAGAAGTCAGTGAATACGTGAGACAATGGACCTGTCAAACAGTTCTCCACTGGAGAAACCTGGGTTCTGGCCACTATCCTCAGTTCATTAAGGAGTACCGCTGCACCACTGGCCAGTGCTGGTATGGACATTTCTCCTGTGTACCCCAGCATTACATGGTTAAGGTACTGTCTAACCGATTGGACAACATGGATGATACAGTATTGCTAGTTCCTGGACAGAATCGGTGGAGACTAGTCAATAAGAGAGTATCAGTGGGGTGTGTGTGTAAGGCTCGGTAACATTTAACTGTTACAGTAGTACAGCGTATCACTTGTGATACTTGTGACAATAAATCAACAGTATAGTGTGTGTGGGTGTAAGGCAAAATAACTTTTAACTGTTGTACATCATAATCTATCCTGTACAATAATTAAAATATTAGTATGGTGTGTCTGTGGTGCACAGTAATATTTAAACATTAAGTAGAGTGTACCAGTTGTGTGTAATGAAACTAAATCAACAGTAGGGTGTGTCTGTAGTGTTGAATACATGTTTGTCACTAAAACTGTGGTAGAGTATTTCAGCAGGGGGAATATACATTGACATTGTATGTGTACATTTGAGGAAGAGTAGAAATGAAATATCCAGTGCTATGATAAGCTGTGGGATGGAAATCGGTATTATATTCTCTGTAATTGTTATGTTGATGCTATACAAGTTTTCATCTCAATAAATGATTTATTTTTCTAACATTTTGACACATCATGATTGTCTTGGTTTTTCCATTATAATCATGGACTACAGCTGATTGGAGACACTCTTTTGCATGCTACGCTCTACTGCACTTGGGGAAGTCTTTTTACAAAACTCAACAATGACCAAGCATGTGGATTGCACAAGTTCTTAAAGATCTAAAAGTTACTCGTAGTAATTAATTAATACTACATTTACAGTTCTTGATTTGAAATTAAGAGATAAAATGACCTATTATACTGATTTTTGATCGAAATTTTGTACATTTTTTGGTGAGCGGTTTCAATATTTTCACCAAAATTCCAGTATTTTCAAGCCTCTTGGACAGCTCTAAAAATTATCACATTTGATCAGTGAAAAGAACACCCCGTAGTTTTATAACAAATACAAACAAGGGCACTGGATGACTGCATCAATGGTACACACTGAAGCCTTTAATTCTGCTGGCTTTCACAGGGTCTGTGACCTCTGGCTAGCTTTGAGTGCTCTTGCCTGAAGACCATAAACTGAGAACAGACTGGATCAAAATTTCAAATTTGTATCATTTTTGAAATATTCAAGAAAATTAAGCCAAATTTACAGTAAGTGTTTGTATTCAAATATTTCACATACTTGTAATTTTTTTAAATATGATTGTTTAATTAAAACCAAGAAATTGAAAATCTAAATTTTGGCTTCCATCTATTCTCAAGTTTTGGTCTTAGGGCCTGATATGTTTTAGATATTATAGCAGCCTTACCTCTCCTCCCGCTCGATGATCCTGAGGGCCGTAACAATGAGAGTTGGCTCCCTTCTGACCGACATTAACGTCCTCTGTATAATCACCCACAGCTGTTTACCAAGCTGATCCGACAAGCTTATAACATCTCGGAAATACTTCTCCAAAGTCTGCCAAAAAAGTGAATATAAAAAGCTACAGTACTGTTTCTGAAAGACCAGTTTTAATATACCTCAAATCAGGTATGATAAGCATTATATTGTGCAAGACTTAGTATTAAACATCTTCTTGCTAAAAAAAAAATCTTAAAGAAATAAAAGCTTAGCACAGAAAAGAGAAAGAGATAGAGAGCTGACCAGAAGCAAATGTCCACCTGAGGGGTATACACATCAGAATATGTACCGGTAAAAACTCAACTAGACCTATCCAGAATGAATAAATACCCCCTACCCCAGACTGGGATTTTTTTTAAGAAAAGGTATGTCTCTGGAAGTATTTAATATATCTTAAGTGTGTTGAAGTGTGAACATTTACAGTCAAAATTTAATTGCTTGTATATATTTTCAGAATGATGAACTATGCCATGGCCCAGTAAAACATTAAAATACCATTCATTGTATTGTTTCAATTTTTGAAAATAGATTGTAAAACTTAATAGCAACCACCTGTCCTTTAATGAGGTACCATACTTTACAAATTGTTGAAATACAAATATATGTAATTAAAGTATCATATCTCATTAATTTTGGCATCTTCAGTCCAAATTAGTATTGGTCAAAATTTCAGTTAAGCTTCTTTACTTTGTGAATCAAGTGTACAGAAATATATAGACAAATCCATGCTTCAGTTTCTAAGAATTTTTCTTGACAAAATCATATCCATGGATAAAACAAACAGAGGCTAACAGACAGACTTCTGTACAGACTTCAAGAAATATTTCCATTTAAAAATCTACCCTGTTACCCAGTTGTTATCTACAAATTTCAGCCAAGCTGTCAATTATGTCTTAATTATCAATGAATGGTGAAATCAAATCCAGGTACTAAATTTTAACTTTTTACAATAAATCAGGAAATTTGTGGACAGACATACTACTGACAAACAGATTGACTACTATGGGGCTCTTGTAAATTAAACCAGGGCCAAAGAGCGATATATGGTAAGTGTCTAAATTGGCCCCTTAAAATGAGTATCTTAATTTTACTTTATATATAGCTTTAATTTATACAGCTATATATTTAATTGGTCATTTTCATTTTGATCAATATGCCATTATTTTAGAAATATGACATCATAAAAATCACGTTCTCCCGCCATTTTAGCATATTTTGTATAAAACTGCTAATTTTCAAGCAGTATTTCTTCCAGAAAATATAGAGCACAGCCTTGAACAAGCTTTATATTTTTACCAAAGATGTATCTATCTAATACTGATTAGTGACAGAAAAATAATGTATGTTCTACTCTGCGCTCTATGTTTCCCATAAGAAAAAACATCAAGAAAAAGGCATATTTTTGGCTTTTTTGTTAGATAGCAAAAATAGAATTATTTCTCATGTCAATTACAGCTAGAGAGTGCATATAAATATGAAAAATATATTAGAAATATTTCTAATATAATCTCTTCTTCAAAATAAATATCAATTAAACATATCTGAATGTCATTCTTAAATGTTGATTTTTAGGGGGCCAAAATTAGCTCTTATCATATATACTCCTTAGAACAAAAAGTGTGTGTGCTTAGAGGAATTTTTAATTAGCAGCAAAAGCAAATAATTGGTGGAATGTTAACCTAGTTAATGGAAAAATCACTTACATCATCCTCATTGTCTAAAGGGCTCTCTGGTGGCTATACAATATGTTTAGATCAGTACCAGTGTTTGTATCACAACCTGTGTGATTTTTATAAAGACATTGTTTGTCTATTACATGTATTTGTAAAAGACATCCCTAAGTTATTGTATTCAAAATAAAACACTTTTGGCTGTAGGGTTTGTGTGTGTGTGTGTGTGAGGGTGTGTGTGTGTGTGTGAGAGAGAGGGTGTGTGTGTGTGTGTCTGTATTATTATTCAAAGAATGTTTTTAAGTTTTGTGTGAGTTATTGGTGTGTAAATCACACAGACTTGTCATGTAGGCATATTTCATGAAGAGTGCTAGGGCTAACATAGGCATATTTCATGAAGTGTGCTGTGCAAGTCTGTGTGATTAACACTCAAATAATTCACACTTAACTTAAAAACATGCCTTATATTTACATTTTACATTTTTAAGAGCACCAAAAATATACTCAAAATTTGAATTTCTTGCTGCCCTATACCGTTGCAGTTTTATTAAGGTCTCTGTAGCATCATTTTGACACTACCTTAGCCCAAGTTTCTTTGTGATTATTTCTACACATGAGTATAAAAGAAAGGTATTCAAATCAATTTCACAGTTGGGCAATTGCAAGTGGAAAAACACAGCAAATGTAAATACTGTACTTCTAAATCACACACTTACATTATTGTCTGTGGGGCTTTGCTGGGGCTGTTTGTATAATTCAAACATAAGGTCATCTCTAGACTGCTCCAAGTCTGTCAAGCTGCAAAGATAACACTTTAGACCTAATGATGATGCAATTCTGAGGATATTTAATACATCATTTAACTTGTCATTAAAGAAATAAATTATGCTGTTCATTAAAAGAGTTGCATCCCTTGAAATCCATATTTTGTTTGAAAAACAGTCAAGGAAATCAGATTATATGTTATATTTGAGATAAAGAACAGAAATGTTGATGAGAGACTGTAAATTATAAACATGCTGAATAAGTATAAACCAACTCCCTCTTGGTTTAGTGTCAGACTCACTGTTTGTGGGCCTGAAGTAGTTTTCCTTCGTTGATGAGCTCTTCCGTCTTTCTAACAATTTCTGGTGCAGTAAATATGTGCTTCAGGTTCTCCATGGCAGATGCAAGCTGTAATGAATTCCAAATTTCAAAAAAAAATTTTAAATATTTATCCCTGTTGTTTTAATAGTCGGCATCCTCTGCTGTGATTCATTCATCAAAATAAGAATGCATAATTCATGAAGACTGTCATCACTTTTTACAGGGGTTCAGATGCTTGGAAATAGTTTCAGTATAAACCAACTTTTATTGGCATGTGAGAAATCTCCACTAGTTTCGTGATCTACTTTAACTCACGAATTTTAATCGCCACAAACCATTTATTTTGCTTTGCATTGGTAGAGAATTTTTCCTAAGTCATGAATTGTTTGCTAATTAAATTATGAATCGCAAATACACGTAAAAGATGTCGCAAATAATAGTTGGTTTACAGTATAAACATTATGTTTAACAATAATGTGTACACTGTTATTAATCCAGTCTAAGTTTGACAGACCTGGCAGTATCTGGTGTTTTCCTTCTTGAGATCCATCAGTTTTGTATGGAGAGGAGAGATGGATTTGTAAGCCTCTTCTACTTCATCAAGTCTGTTATAAAACACATATAAGGCAAAGTATTATAAAAGGGGTATACAATGATAAATATAAAGGTACAACTCCTAATCACATATATATCAAGACCTCCAATGATTTGTGGTTGGATATCATTTTATCCAACAAGTTGTTTGTTATTTATCCTGAGCAATAGGAGATTTTTTTATCACATGTTTATCCTAAAATTCAATGTTTTACTCTTTTTTTATATACCAGGTAAAGAATCCACGCACACAATTTACATCATCATTTTCACGCAAAACACATTATGACACAGCATGATACTGTAATGATACTTTCTCAATCACAAATAAAAATTACAGATATATTTGAGTCCTGATCAAAAGACCTGAGCTATTTCACCTCTGTTTTATCTCGTAAACATCCTGGAGCGCACTCTGTAGCTGATTTAGTCCAGTTCTGACTCCATCCAGCTGGGACTGTACAGCAGTCTTCAACATCGTGTCCACAGATGCCTGAAATACCAGGGTACATAAGATTTATTGTAATTCAATATTTCTTTGTTTTTAAACATGCACACAATGTTTTTTTTTATGTAATACAGATTTCAGTCTGGTATGAAAACAAATGCATTTAAAGGGAGGTAACTCTTATCAAAATATGATGGAATATTAAGGAACATGATACATTAGTATTTAAAATACTCCAGTAAGCATATAAACAGTGAATATTACTTTCTTGACCTTTTTTATCCAAATGCTATCTATACACATAAATTAAGTTTAAAGAACCAGAAATTAACCACTGGTACATTTTATGAATTCTTTACTAATATGATGCGTGTACCTTTTTTCGAGAAATTCTTCTCTTGTACTGGTCCACCCTCTCCAACTGCTCTGGTCGCTGTCAGATATTTAAAAAACAAATGAGCTTGTCAAACATCCTGAACATATGCATTATTTACTTCAGAAGAATTTCATATAAGTGTAAACAAGATTTTATTAATGCATTGTTTGCTAAACTTTCTGCAAGTCCAAATCTTTGCCTGACTACTTAAAAAATCTGCAGAAAAAACATATGAGATAAAGACCTAAAACAAAAACTTATCTTGATAAAACTTAAGAAAATATTTGCTTTGCTAGCTGATGGTAGTGGTTATTTATGATCAGAATGAATCCCTGGCTCCATGGCCTTAAAATCAAGATGAACTCTTTTTTTATTTTAGTCCTAATTTAAACTTACAAAAAGAATGTATCATGAAAAAAGTGAGACTGAGATTGAAAGTGGGCTCATCTAAGTTTTCTGACTTTGGAGCCTGATGATGCACATCCTGTAATCTCAAACTTAATAGGACGAAGAAAAATCTTTGAAATTGCTTCAATAAATACATGGTTTTTAAATATCAAATTCACCTGTAAGCAGACAAAATATCACTCTTTGTGTGCTGTAGCTGATCTTAAAAGGACAAAGACAGACTGAATGCATTGTCAATTTGTTTATAATTTTTTATTCATTTAAAGATAACCAGTTTAACATGTTTAGTGATTTGATCTTGCATGATTTCTTTTCAATCATCTGAAGCATTGAGTTTATCAAGTTTACCTGCAACAAATTAGCTATGTGTTTTTTGGCAGTTTCTTTTGCCTCCATTTCCATCCTCCCAAGATCTAATGGAGCTGGTGGACTCAGTGTAGACTCTGCAGCCATTTTGTGAATACTCGAATAACTTCTTTTTTGAGTCTTGTATCTGAAATATCAGTTCATGTTTTTCGTTATGCTAAGGCAACATAAATTCTACCAGTTCATTTTCATTTTTAAAAATCTATCCTGTACTGTTTTGTGGGCGTGGACAAACACAGAGATATTTCGAGCTAAATATACGTACGAACAAAACGCTGTGAAGAAAATCAATTGTTGATCTATGCACAGGTGTTTTTCATTTTCAAAGAAACAAATATTTTCTTGATTACTCTGCATTAACTATTATCCACGTTTATTTGATTTGTTTACATCATCTCAGCACTTCCGTTGTTCCCCCACTAGTTACTCTCGTGACCTCTCGCGTAGGCTCTCACGTGATTACGTGTTATGCCAAGTAACGTAGGGTAACGTCACACCGAAGAGCGTGCAAATCACGACATGTTTGGACGTCCATTTTAGACAAAGAATTTACATTTTTTTGGCGACGTTTTAAGAGATTTTACAACTAGAAGCTCTGGAACAGAAGTATACGTGTATGTATGAATAACGTAGTCATTCGTTCTGCTTATATCGACGGTTAAATGTCCCAGTATAGAGTCCGGGATTTGTAAATATCAACAGGAAGTAAATCGATACTGAGGCAATGATTATTAAATTCTCGGAATTTTAAACGAACGTAATTTGTAAAGAGATTTATAGGTTTAATAAACCTAAGAAAAAATAATTGAACTTAATTTAGGGGCCTATTTTAGTTTTATGCGTTACGTCATTCTTTTTACAAACTCTATGAATATTCATTCAGCTGTAAACATTAAAAATTTTGGTCCATGTGAATTGTCAGTAAATATAACACTTATATTAAATAACATTTCAATGTTGGAAATATATCAAACACATCTAGTCTCAGCACATGTACAATACTTGTTTATTTTTTTTTCTTTTCAATTAATAGCACTTATTTCAGGATAGATATTGAGGCAAAGGCAGAAATGGAAACTGTAACCTTTAAAAGTGTTATGTCTCCAAAAAGAGAACCAAAGATGTTACCGGTAAACTATTTCATCATGTTCTTAACTTTGTTGATATAGTCTCTGGGAGTATTATATAAAAGGGGAAGTTTCTAGTATGCCGGTTCCCAGAAACACGCGATTGCGCATGAGCAGTTATTTCCCTTGCCGTTGCTATGCAGAATGTAAACAAACCGCAATTTCCCACTCACTTCAATAAGACGCATCCAGATCGAGTGATTAGGGTTATATAGTTTTTAAAATTGGGGTTGTTTTATAAATTTACTCTGAAATCTTTCTGACTTTGGGGTAATTTATATACTGTAGAAGTACTTTTATCCGCGTGGTATTAATTTACGCTATGTACGCGGTCGCAAATATTCCGCGGAAATTTGTCCAAGCGTACTTAATATAAATGAAAGCCATATAGTGACAGTCTAGAAAATCCGCGTAATAATCTACCCGCGGATTAAACAGAAATTGAGATTCCGCGGAATTATGACCCCTTGGAAAAAAGTACGTCTACAGTAATTTTTGCCTTTTGTGACCAAAAACTTACTTGAATCAGCCTAATGTCAAATCGTGCCGATATAGGCCTACATCGGTCTCCATCACTTTGCCTTTGGGTTAGGCCTAGTTCATGAAATTTTTGCATACAAAGAACAGGAATTTTTTTATGAACGAAAATTCGGATGAATCAATCTAGGTCTAATGTCCATACATGACCACCTTTGAGTGCTAAGTTTAGGCAAGTAAAAGTGACTTACCGTTTACTGCATCTCGATATCCTGACCTCCTAATGTCCAAATTCAGAATATTTTCCCTATCATATCGATGATGATGCACAATTCGATCCATCAATGACTAGTAATTAGCTAACATTTGTTAAATCCATATATTTCTCACAAAAATCTCGCAATTTTAATAACATTGCACTTTGAGACAGTTGAGTCCTATCAGGCATTTCTTTATTACGTCAAAACACAAGTGACGCATATCATGAATATTTATGAGATTACGTCAAAAAATGATCATGTGACCACATTCCTAAACAACGCAAGATGGAGTTTTACTTTCTAAACAAGTACGTTATTTTACGAAATCTCTTAATTCTCATTTAAAAAACTGTGTTTAAAAACCAGTTTTTTTAAACCCAATTTTTCACAAGGAACACGAATTTGGGGTCAAATTTGCAATTTGTGGCTTCTTTTTCGATTTTGTCGATCGCTCACGCGATCGTCTATATATTGTACACCGCCTTCGGCGGCACCTATTTTAGCGCCATATTTATGGGGACCGGTATACTAGAAGTGTTCCTATAAAAGAATGCATAATAAATTTGATATCCCATTTTCACTATTTTCCCACATTCTGAACTTAGTAAGTTGTCATTTATAGTTCAATATGCAAGTTTTGAGATTATCTCCGTTGTGCTCTTTCGTAACTACTGGATTGTAAGGATGCACTCTTCAACTCAAGAATAACAGAAATTAATTAAAGGTGTCATTTTTAAAATTAAAAAATAGGAAAAAAGAAAAAATATCAGTGGTTGTAAGACTTTTCAGACGCGGGAAGAGATATGGACCTCTCCTCTAATAAATATGGTACACATGCATCTGATCATTGTACGCTGGCATTCTAAATGACACACTGATTCTTTCTCCCTTATTATAACTTCAAAGATCCCACTAACTTTTTAGAAAAGGTTAATACATTCAAGGAAATTTTTACTTTATATAAAGACTATGATGATTCTTTCGTTTTCAGGTACTAGTATCCTAATTGAAAGTCAATTTGAAAAATATGCATAGTTGAGCTTGATAAAATAATGAAATGCATCATTGCTTAACATTATTATCTTTTTATAATATTAAATGAATTTTAAAAACCATAAACATTATCTTTTTATAACATGTATAATATTAAGTGAATTTTAAAAACCATAAAATCTTCCATTTATTTATACATATTTGTATACACTAACAACCTGTCCCACATCCATGCTGATATGCATACTTTTTGGACCTCTGTCGTAGATGAGTTATAATCTGGAAACTTGCGTATTGCTTTTTTTTTCTATCTAATGCTACCAAAATACAGACTTAAGGTTGGATTGATAAGTAATTAACTGTGAATGTACACTTATGATTTGGAAAATGCTATATTACTGAATACTGACACTTTTCAAGAACTCCGGAAAAAGGAATTAGTACAGTCAAGAAAGTATGCCTCCCAACTTGCCTTTAGTTGACTTCAAA
This sequence comes from Saccostrea cuccullata, assembly GCF_032062105.1. Taxonomy (NCBI): domain Eukaryota; kingdom Metazoa; phylum Mollusca; class Bivalvia; order Ostreida; family Ostreidae; genus Saccostrea; species Saccostrea cuccullata. Next base: position 206,716 of record NW_026924737.1, read on the forward strand.
GGGAAATAAGTAATGCAAAGTCTACATGTAAATTTATGTATTGATTGAAATATATTGCAATTTCTGGTTTAAAAAAAAATCGTTATTTTTTTTCTTCATTCAAAGAAATTATCAGATGAGAAGATACTTGATGTGTCCTGTGGGAATCTGAGAGGTAGGCTCCACAGAGAACTATTTACCTGCCCAGGGATACACAGAGAATGTATAGAGCTAGAGGATCAGACATTCGTCACCCCCAAAAAGTTCATGTACATGGGAGAAAAAGCCAGATTGAAGGACTGGAAGAATGCAGTCAGGATCAATGGCATCCAAGTCAGGTAAGATTATAACAAATTACTAGATGCCTATACAATGCCTTGCAATGGTAAATACCCGTGATCTGGAATTTTAACTCCTAAGACTACTGAGAGAAAATATGTACAATTTTTTGGTTTATTCATGGAGTATTAAAAAAAGAATGTAAATTAATTGCTAAATACCATATTTGTTGAAGGATTTTACAATAAGAATATGTTTACCAGGAAACATATAGATGCAGGACAGTTGACGTTTTGGAATCATGAGAAGATGTGTACTGGGAGATGTCAGGCCAGGACGGCCACACGACCCGATTCTGTAGTGTACAACATCCCTCAACCCACCAGTTACCAAAGCCCAGTAACCCTGCTCACGACAACAGCTGAAAACGGAACCATGAAAATACAGGTTTGTTACCATTGGAAAGTTCAATGATCAAAAAGAAGTACCATAATTTTCAAAACATAGAACCATAATATATTTCTTGGAGGTGCTGATTCTGTACCCTGAATCTTCCCACCTTTAAAAAGTTGAAATTTTTTGCTAAATTGAGTCATTTATCCGCATATTCACCATATGAACATATTTTCCCAAAATTAAGTATAATTCTTTAAAAGTTAAAATTTAAGATGTCAATTAAATCTTAAAGGATGACCTTCACTTATGTATGTGTGATGACTTACAAGTATAGTGATGTACTTGTACATGTGATGACCTACTATAATGTACATGTGATATATTACAGAGTGTGACCAGTGGTGAGAGGGTGCCCTGGGATGAGGAAATCACTGAGGAGCCGGAGGACATCAAACCGGACCTGGCACAACTCCAGCTCCAGATGTTAGAGAACATGAGCCAGGCTCAGAAGAAGATCCAGTCCTCACTCAAGACTCCAGTCACGTATCCAGACATCCAGGGGGAGACCACTGACGAGGGTAAATACCAACTGTAATCCAGATGTCTAATATTGTAAACTACTTTAAAGAAGCTCTACCAGTATGTAAAATAATTCAATGCAGATTAATTGCAGATGGTGAACAAATAGGTAATATTTAAGTTAAAGTTCGTTTTTAAATGTTTTTTTTATATATTTGTTTATTCATTACAAGTTTCTGATGTTTGCAAATGGTTTCCTTTTCTGATATAATGAGTATAATTTTTGGTTTATGAAGATTTATATGTTTATCCCATTTTCATACTTTCTTAATTTATGAATTAAGTAAGAAATTTCATCAATGAATCATGAAAGTAATGATTTCAAATGTCTTAAATTTTTACAGAATTTTTGGAAAAAATTTTGGGGAAAATTGTGTTATGGTTGGGAAAGTATCAAAACATAAAAAGCCTCAATGGTAAAAAGTCTGGCAGTGTGTTGTTTTAGATATAGATGATTTAATTATCTTACTCATTAACTAATCTTTATTCTACATACAGAGGATAGGACACTTTGGAAAGGTATTGTGGAGCTGGGATTAGTTGATGAATTTTTTCGGGAAATTAAGGCATCTTTGGATGTCCTTAAAAACAGAATGGTCCGAAGGATGGTTCCCCTAGAAGGTAGGAGATTTCTGCAGAAATATTTATCCATCGTCACGCTTATGCATGCAGTATACTGATCATTCTCAATTGATATCTCCTCTAAAACTGCTCTACACACAAAAACATACTTGTATATGATGAATACTTAAGTCAGTTTGATATATATCATCTGAAAGTAACTTTAAATTTTTGAATTCTATTTACAGATACCAGAGTGATTTCAGTGATTGTTAAACAGCTGGGATTGATGTCAAAAATGAAGTACAAACTAGAAGCTCACCAGATTGACATGGAAAAACAAAGAATTCGACTAGATAGGGAAATGGAAGGTAATATCTCTTTTTTCATGAAGTTTAGTATAGGGGAGCTCATCTTTCTGTAAGGTTGATCACAAAATATGATGAAATTAGTTCTGGTGTTATTTTTCATTCACATAAATGATCAACAGTTCCATGATAGTTTTATACATGTTGAATCCCTGTTGCTGACTGCATGAAGATATAAAGTTTGTTGATAATATGCTTAGCAGTTTGTCAGAAATGTAAATTAAAGCAGATAGAACATGACATGTGGAGTGCATTCGAAACCGTCGTTCTTGTTGTTCTTGAGTACTGTTCGTACATTCACGAACGCCGAGAATATGTGCGTACGAACATGTTCATACACAGATACTCGAACGCCAAGAACACGTGGAAAAATGGCGCATCAGAATGAAGTGCTTTTATACTACAACCTATTTGATATGCTCATTGAGGAAGATGACGCTAATGAACAATTATTTCATCATATTTTTGACCCTGTAGTAATGTTTTCTCCACTGTACAGAAGACTCAATGCCCCGAAAGTTGAAAACTTTGCCGAAAACATAGTCCCCTCCTTCTCCAACAACGATTTTCGCCGACATTTCAGGATAAATAGAACTGTGTTTAACATATTGAAAAACCGATTCAGTGAAAATTTACAAAGAAAGAAAGGAGGTTTGTTTCAAATTTCACCTGAAAAGCAATTACTTATTTGCCTGTGGCATCTAAGCAACCTGGAAAGCATCAGAGAAACCTCAAATTTATTTAGTGTGTCCACAAGCACTGCACATGAGTGTATTCATTCGGTTGCGGAATTGATTGCAACTAATGCTTCAAAATTCATACGATGGCCAACACAAGAGCGTTTAAATGACATCTCTCAAGAGTTTCAGAACAGAAGCGGATTGCCAGGTGTTGTTGGTATTATTGATGGAACGCACATCCGACTTGTTAATCCACCCGGGGGCGAAAGAGACTATATAAACCGTAAAGGTTACCCTTCTGTGCAGCTCCAGTTAGTCGTGGATGATAACATGTTAATAACTGACGCCTATGTAGGCTGGCCTGGTTCAACCCATGATGCCAGAGTGTTAAAAAATTCACCTCTATATCAAGAAGCAGAAAATGATAACAAATTTTCTCAGAATACCTTCATACTTGGTGACGGTGCTTATCCTGTAAGAGGGTGGCTGCAAACACCCATAAGAGATAATGGTCATTTATCATGTTTATCTCCTCAACAAAAACGATTTAATAAATCTTTATCTTCAGTGCGACAAACAGTTGAAAGAGCTATAGGACATTTAAAAGGTCGATTTCGGCGTCTTCGTGAAATATACTGCACAGATGTAGAAAAAATATGCAACATCATTATGACTGTCAGTGTCTTGCACAACCTATGCATTCTTGCTGATGATGATATTCCATCATTCATCGAGTATGAGGAGGACATTAACAATTTCCAGAACATATTTCAAAATGCAGATAATGGACTAGCTACCAGACAAAGACTTGTGAATATGTTCTAATTAAATAAAGATTAGATGATGACAACCACTTTTGTAATTATATGTGAAATGAATACTTTATTTGAAAAAAAAATAATAAACAGTTTACAAAAATACTGATCATTTCTTGATCTCTCCATATCACAACAAAAAATCTTCATAGATCAATAAAAACTTGGTAATTAATAGAATCACCAACAAACTGCACCGTAAAAAGCACAAACAAACAAAATATAATAAACTTGACTAGTTAAACAAAAAAATCTCAAGATCCAAGATTACAAGTCTGTGATAAAATTTCTCAGTTATTATTTCAAAAAAAATGGCACAAATAAAACATCTTCATAAACAGTAACGTTAACAAAGTTAACAAATTCACTTCTTTTCTCCCTTCTTATCAAGGATGTCTAACAATCTGTCCAAACGTGACAGCTTCGCAGCTTGTTGCTCTTTGAGAAAATCCTGTAAATTGCTTCATCTGCTCCGACTGTTTTTCTGCATAATTCTGCAGGAAGTCCAAAACTGTATTCTTCTTCTTTATTTGTCGACCTGGTATTTTCTTCACCATTTTCACTGGAGTGTCTGATTCGGAGCTGCTTCCGCTAGGAGATATTGCTCGTTTTTTAAGTTTTGTTTCAGAAGAACTGGTTGCTGATCCGGATCCAGATGAATGCAGAGTGTAAGCTGGCTTGGTTGATGGTTTGTTTCCATATAACATATTGAAATCGGTCATATATGGCACAGTCTTTGCATCATTCCCACTTTTGGAATTGTGGTCAATCACCTCCATATATGATCTTTTTAAAGACTTCCATTTATTTGCCGCTTTTTGACCATTCACTTTATAGCCTTTCTGGGTCATTTCTGCTGCAATATTGTTCCATATTCTCTGATGTACTTTGCTTTTCCTGAACTCCTCATCTTTCTCCATACGGAGAGCGACCAGCATATCCGTTTCTTTTCTTGCCCAGGTTTTTGGTAATTGCTCGTTCTCTAAATGAAATAAATTTGAATATGCTCACGAATCTTGAATAAGTACAAGGAAAAACTTCTTACATGTATTTATTTAAGACTAATAAGTTCAAAAATAGGTTATATATGCAGCTGAATACAGACTATCAATTTTACCCCTATTTCATTGTTAACACAAGTAGTTCCAGTTTAAAAAAGGTTTCTTTTAAAAATTCTTTGGGGTGTTTATGGAGTGGAATTGGTTTATTTTTGGGCATGAATGGAAAGGAGAGGGTTTGTAAAAAAAATTATAAAATTGATAACAATGGGAAATTTCCCATTTAAGCGTGTAGCAGGAAGGGTGTAAAGAGGCCCATATTTACCCTTTCCACGAAGAGAAAGTGAAAAAAGGATGGTAAGTGTTACATTGTATTTATGATGCCATTCAAGGACTTGCAGACTAATTATCCTGAGAGTATGAAAAATATTTGGACTTGAAATGGTCTTACTCTGTGCCAAGTTTCAGGTAAGTTTGGCTGGTGTGTGTTTTTTTAAGTTATTCATGTCATTATATTATAAAGGAATTAATGCATAGCAAAATAATAGGTAGTCTGTGTCGAGCTTCATAGGTATTACAACATCTTGACCACTTTTAATACCTTCAACATGTTTTTCATCCAGAGCTTGTTTGGACTTGTCAACTGAAAAATTAACATCAAAAGCACTTTTTAAAAAATGTTTAGCAATTAATTCATTACATTATAAAGGAATGCATAGCAAAATAATAGGTAGTCTGTGTCGAGCTTCATGGGTATTACAACATCTTGATTACTTTTAATACCTTCAGCATGTTTTTCATCCAGAGCTTGTTTGGACTTGTCGACTGAAAAATTAACATCAAAAGCACTTTTTAAAAAATGTTTAGCAATTATATGTAACTAATTAAATAATATTTCTTTTAAAAATAAACAAAAAATACATATCTGAGATTGGATCAACAAATGAAAATACTGTAAAACTACCTGGTTTTAGCCCATCTGCTTTCATACTCTGGAGGAATTCCTCTCTTGCTTGTGCATCTATAAAATAGAGAATCCAAGAGTGTTTTTGTGTGTGTGTATTGAATATTCCCCTTTAAGTATTCTAAGTTACAAAACAGTGTAACAAAAATGCATTTTTAATTCCTCTTTCGATATTGCAGATACCTGTCTGAAGAAGCAGGAAAACTTCCTTTGTTACATCACATTCATACTCCAATTGGTCTGTTGTGTCTAATAAACTTATGGTAAAAATCTCCTCCTCCTGATCCATAGCTTTTTTTGTACTGAAATTTTAAAAAGATGATTCATAGTCTTATTAATCAAAATAAGGGAATACACTATAATATATACCCCGGTATGACAAAAGTTTTATGTGACAATGCCTCAGTGTGTGTGTCTTGAAACATTGCTGATTTTGAACAATTTTAAGCAAAAGATGCATTTTCTTTCTTTGGGTCACATGTTAACCGGTGGGTTCATCCCGATTACTTGTTCGCACCGAGTGGTATTGTGCCGAGTGGTTTCGCCCCGTTTAACTACAGGTTATGTATATTTATCCTGCAACTACCCCTTGCATTGACCTAATAAAGGTAACCTAATAAACCAAAGCTTTATCCGGTCACAGCCCTAATAAAGCCTCATGCATGTATTCCGACGTTCAAAAAGCACTGTGACGTCACGTTTACTGCAATGTTTACGCCATGGCGTCATAGTTTTAACTGCAGAGATGTGCCTAAATCTGTCGGAATTAGCTTGTTTTGATGCTCAAATGTAAAATTTTGTTGCAGGATAAACAAAATACATGATAACTGTCTTGGAATATAAGCTATATTTGGGCTCGGGTCGAAAATGTAAGAGGGCTCGGCAAGCCTCGCCCTCTATCACATTTTCTTACCCTCGCCCAAATATCGCTTATATTTCAAGACAGTAACCATGCATTTTATATACATGTTCTTCAATTAAGTGATTTATTTTACACACAGTGGTAATTAGATTTAAATTACATTTTATATCTGATATTGAGTGAAATTCTTTACAAATTCAAAATTAATCCATCATGAAATTGAATGCAATATATCCATTCATTTATCTAAATAAAAAGTAGGGCCTACATAAATAAATTTGATATTTCATCCCTATATTTTTTTTGTTTTACAGGTCCACAACAATACCCTGATGAAGTATAGCTTGATAAAGCTACATAGATTTATCAAGGTATTACAAATAACTTGATATCGAGCTACTAGTATATATCTTTATCAGGGTACTGTGCTATTGATGAATACGGGGCTCTACATGTAGCCATTGTAAAAAAAATAATAATAATCACCCACCCTCACACACACACAGGGGCGACTTTTCATCTTAATTTTTTTATTAATTAAGCTGCTCGTCATTAGTCACACTAGTCACACAACAAGTGTGAAACCACTCAAGAGCGAACAAGGAATCGCATTCGGTCACATGTAACTGTGGGCCTGTACATACCCCCTTGTGTGTGGAGAGACTTTGATAAGCAGTTGTTTTGTGTCCGCACCAATTACTTTTAGAATGAATTATAAAGGATGTCAATTATTTTATTTTTAATTAAAATCTGCTTTCAATAAAAATAACATTTTTGGCTTAAAATTCCAAATATTACCCTCAACAATTCTTTTTTCACTCACCGACTACCTTTTCCCGCCATCTTGTTCTTGTTTCACACTACCTAGCGTGGTGGTGTATATTCTTGAATCGCGAACCCGTTCCTGAGTTGTGTTCTTGGCGTTCGAGAACTGAGAATTTAATTACGAACGCGTTCTCGGATCAAGAACAAAGGTTTCGAATACACTCTAGGTTTCTTATTGACTGTCTACAGATGTTTATGAATTGTTAAAGTCTGTAGAAGGTGATTCTGACTCTATCCCTCTGTGGACTTTTACAATCTAACAAATTTCTGTAGGTGGTGAACTAAAAACCAAATAAGTGCTTTTTTTATGGAGGACCATTACAATTTGTATTGAATATGTTGACTGTGCAAAATATTCTGTACTTATCTTATTGTATACTGAATACATCAGTGAGAAGGGAGGCTACTCTAAATTTAAATGCAGCATTGCCAAGTAGATAATGACTTGAATATTTTAAATTCATATTAAAAAAAAAATGTTTGCAGTTTCCTACTGACCCACTGAAATTGCATCTGACTCAAACTTTTTTTCAGCTATTTTTTTGTTTTTTTACTTTATATATAAGTTCCAGGTTTCCTAAATATTGAAACTTCCATTTTCTATTTTTGATTTTTTATTTCAATTAATTGGTTTTAACAAGTGAAGCATATTTATGTATGGAACCTAATTTTAGTTATTTAATTGTTATTTAACAAAAATCAGAATGCTACATTTTTCAAAACAGAAAACCATTCTCACTGACCTACCCACTTTCATTATAAGTCGGCAACTGCAAACAGAGAATTTTTAAGCTTTACCTTAGCATGAATTTTTCAGAATACAGATGACATATTATTGTTTTAATCTGTCTTATGGCCATCTAAATTGTGTTACCTGTAGTCAACAGAAATATAGCAAGAGGCAGACGTCCATTACCCATTGACAATCATTCTCACTAGAGGCAAAACAAACAATAATGAGAGATACGGCATGTATAAGAAGTATTATGTATGACCAATAAGAAGTAATATATTCTGAGCATTTTAACTCTGCATATATTTTAAATTTTCTATGTGCAGATTTGCAGAAGAAGGTCAAAGAGTATGAGCAAAAGAAAGAAGTACTGAAGCGTAAAAGTGAGTGTTTCACACAGCTGCTGGATATGACAAACAAGGAAGCCTTGCCCGAGGCCAAGAGAAGTCGGGGAGAGGATGATGCCTCACCCGTGCAACTCGTTTTTGCCAATGCTTGCTCAGATTCCAACTCTAATTTCGAGGAAGGATACAATGAAGAAGAAGGTATACCCATGGCAGAGTGTGACAACTCCACAGAAGTGTGTGTGGTGGAAAGTATCAATGGAGACAATGCCACACAAGTGAGAGTCATAAAAAACATCACAAACAACGGAATGTGTATCGAGTTTGAGAACGAAAGTCATGATGTGAATGAAGACGAGATAGACACTGGTGAAAGTGACAAACATTCAAAGGTTTCCACCAAAGCTGACATGAAACAAGCAACAAAGCGTGAGTCTAGAGCAGTGAAAGGTGCGGACCATGTGAGGAAAACTGCCCGACCAAGGAGGAGTACTCAGAACAAAGAGTATGTGTCTTCAGAAACCATTTCAGATTGAGGTTGTGAAATCCATCGCTAACAGATACATGGTTTATTCTGATACTGTTTAAAACACTTCTACAGGCAAACTTTGCTGAATTATTCCATTTATGCAATATTATATACATGTATATACATTGTGTGTACAGTGTTCTTTTTACAGAATATTCATATATCAAATATAAACTCATACATTAATTCATTGTTAGATCTCATGATACTGTGAGATTTTAGTTGAATCTTTGTTCTGTATTCCATATTATGTGAATTGTAAATCATGCTCAAATTTTTATGATGACAAAGTATTGACTAGCAAAATTTAAGAACAGGAACATTGGTTTATAGCTCATTAAGTATATGTTGTGAATTTTTTACTTGATAAAAATAATATACATGTTTTTGCCCTTTTTTATTGGCAGAAATGTTGTTATGAGTTACTGCAGTACTTTGATTGGTAAAGTTTTGTGTGAATTTTCTTGTGGGCTTTTTAATTTAAAACTTCTTATACATTGTACATTTACTGTTTACAAGTTTCTTCTATATTCTGTTGAGATATGTGACTTATGTTGATAACTGAATAGAAATCCAAATTAAATGTTGAAGAAATAAAACATTGTTTATGTGAACTGTTACCTCAAATAATGAAGATTATTCTGTACAACATTATCTGATTGGTTCTAGATTGTCACATGACAGGGCCATACAACTTCATATTGCCTTGTCGTTATTTCATCTTATTCAACCTCTTTGGAAACCTTATGCATTTTCCAGCAATAAATCCTTTGTTCAACGAAACTCCCCAAAAAAAAAGCAAATTGTAGTGCTGAATGTTTTATCTCTAAATCAATTATAAATTAAAATTGACAGTCTTCTTTTTAATTAAGCTGCTTTTAATAAATTAATTAGTAATCAGTGTCTAAGGAACTTCAGTCAAATGTTTCCGTATAAACTCTACATAAAAAGTGAAGGTGAATTTAAGAGCGTATGCATGCTGAAATTGAAAGTTTTGTTAATTTTCAAAAGCTTTGCTTGCTTCCATATGATAAACAATTTATAGCATGAATGTTCAGGAAACATGACTTATTCAGCCAAGAAAAATCATTTACCCCATGACCCTTTTGGATTTTGATTTTTCTTGACTGAATAAATCGATTTTTCAATTGAATAAATGAATATTTTAAAATTTTGATGGAGGTCCTGTATGTGATAGAACTCGCAAAATAATGACTGTTTTTGCATTTTTAAGTCCCAGTTTGTAACTTTGTAAAATTACACACCCTTTGGTCATAAGTAACTTTATGCCCTGTTCACATGGAGAGTTTAATTCAAATTAAATGTAAAGTTACTGCGAATTAGCTTCGCTTAGCGTTCACACGGAGAATTTAATGCGAATTAGTCTAATTCTAATTAGTTTACTGCGCATTAAATTACTTCGCATTAGCTCCGTGTAAACGCTAAGCGAAGCTAATTCGAATTAAATTTTGAGGCATGCATAATGGCAAAATTAGGTCAAATGCCATGAAGTATTTGTGCTATTCTTGAGTGAAAAACTAAGGAAAATTGTGTTAATCACTAAAATATGTGTACAGACAATGTAACACTATGTCAAATGCATGTGCTCATGCATAAGGTGACGTGATGTTGCAATTGATGTCATAATAGCCTTACTGATGCCTTGCTGTAGAAGTAGAATTTTAATTCGCATTAGTTTACTTCGCATTAGCTGTTGTGTGAACGCAATTTAATTCGCATTAGTTTGATTCGCAGTAGTTTACTTCGCATTAATTTACTGCAAATTAAACTCGTCGTGTGAACAGGGCATTAGAGTAAGATACAGACTTTCAAAGATTCTCCTTTAGAAAAATATAGACCAGGCACAAGTTTTGCAAGATATTTCTGTCCCGATTGTAACTCTCAAAAGGAGGCTTACCGTATATACTCGCCTATAAGTCGGTCCGCCTATAAGTCGGTTGTATTTAATAAATAGAGGATATTCAATGTTTTGTAGTTGAATATGGAATTTATTTCACGAGTGGGACAGGATTTTTGATATGTTCACGAGTGCGAAGCACGAGTGAAAATCAAAAAATCCTGTCTCACGAGTGAAATAAATTCCATATTCAACTACAAAACATTGAATTTTCTGTTTATTACATTTAAAAAAAAAATCTTTAATTTTTCCTTTGCCTCTGTCTTTTTGTAATACAGCCATAGGCTTGTGACGTCATAGATGAGCGGTTGAGACGTCATAGATAAGGAGGTAAAAACACGGTAAACATGGATTTAGCAACATATTTTTGGTAATTTTGACAGTTTTATTTGCTGCCAGAATGGTTTATTTATTTCCATCTACCTTATATTAGGGCAAGGAAGATTTTTTTTACAGCAATCTTTGTTATAGGAAGGGAAATCGAGAGTTTTCCCGCACTTCTGATATTCGTCACACTGTGACAGGATACACATTTTGATATCCTTTCACACTGTGACAGGATATCATTTTTATTGAATGAATAAATTACAGTATTTCACAGGTAAAAATGTAATAAGCTTGTATATCAGATGGACTGACTTCATATAAAACCATACTTTTAATAGCTCGCCTATAAGTCGGACAAAGAGTTTTAGACCAGAGATTAACTCCAAAAAAGCCGACTTATAGGCGAGTATATACGGTATTAGAAGTTGATACTAGACACAAACATTGCTAGCTGTAGAAACTAGCTTTATGGTTTTAATATTATAGTCTTTGACCATGAAATAAAACCATAACGCTGCAGTTTCTGCAGCCAGAGCATTGCTTCAGACTTGTGGACATTTGAATTTGATGGAATGACCTTGGTCATGGTAAATTCAGATTTCAGAAGTATGTTATATTTTAAATGGCTTGAAGCTATAGTTTTCTATTAGAAGCACTGACTTTTTTCCTAAAAGTCACCTTGAATGTGATCAAAGGACTGTTTCACGGTTATGGGACACTTTCAGGACATGAGCAACTTTTGTATGAAGTATGAACCTCCAAAGTTTTTCCAAAAGGAAGTTTAAATCTATGCCAACAGTATGACTGCTGATGTCCAGGAGTTAACCACCCCTTGTGTCCTAGAGGGACAGAAAAAATGAAATTCAGTTTTTGATCCCATTTGCCTATAGATGATATTTATTTACCAAAACATGATTGAAATTGGTTCAGTTCCAGAGAAGCAGAAAATGTTTTAAATTTTAAAACTGATGCAAGACAACAGACAAAATACAAGATCACAATAAATATCTGACATACTTTATGTGGATACTTTGATGGAAAGGGGCGTTGATGGTGATCTGGCAGCAGGGCTTTGTGGTGGGCGTGATGGCTTAACTTTTCGGTCATCAACTTCCCTTACATGTATGTACTTATGCAGCAGAATGCCATTGTCGACTGCATACGGGGTTGATTCGATACGCCGAGCCGAAGCGTGCTCTACGTATAAACAATTTCTAAAACGGGTTAAGTTATTGACAAACAGGTTGATAAGACAGAATTGTCACTAGTCTCGTTTGGATCCATCATTTCGTAGGTTCTGTTGTCGATGCGGTGGACTTCTCAGTGTTTGCAGTCTGTCGTTAGTCCGAATGCGGACTGACGATTTTCATACTTATTGTTAGGTTGAAGGAACAGTTGCTACCCATTTTTAAATTCGAACTCACGACCTTACGATCACGGAGCGAGCGCTCTACCCATTGAGCTACCATGAACAGTTGAAAGAAGAGAAGTGGAAAATGCAACACTAAGACTCTATTTGCAAGTGAACGATCATTCAATGTGTTGCAGTGATGGCGGAGATTAGAGTGGTTCCGGGCTTGGTCTTTACCAACCCCCAGTCGGAGTACATCTGGAGGTTGTATTGGAAATTGCCAAAACAACCAATGAAGGAGGATCAACCTGAGGACGGGACCATGATGCATCCTATATCTTAAAGATGTTTACAGGTACATTTCATCCTGGGTAACCAGTAACAGCCAGATCCCATGTAGATCGCGAGGACCAAATGAAATCCCATACAAAGTTTACAAGATATATCCGAGATTAACCCAACGTTTTTAGAAACATCGGAGAGTTGTTTAGAGAAGGGAGCAGTTAGCTGACAATTGGCACCAAGCCGAGGGATGCTTCATTGCAAATGAGGAAAACTCAAAGTCACTCGCAGCTCCATACCATTACCCTGTTATATATCGAAGGGAAATTTTTTCCTGGCTGTTTTGGCCAAGAAGATTACAACCTATATGCTGTTTAACAAATACTTACACATAGCTGTACAGAAAGGAGGTGTGTCAGGGGTCTCCGGATGTGTAGAGCAATAAGAGCATACAAGTGTTCTAAAGAAGATAACTTGAATGCCTCATAAGCCAGTCCAACTTATACTACAGCGCTACCATACACCAGACAGGATACAGACGCTACTCAAGAGTTACTATGACAGGCTTCAGTGACAACTTAGGACTTCACAACATCATGGCAGCGCCTAGAAGTTTGGATTCTCACAAACTGTACAGTATCAGTAATTCTGCATGTTCTCTGCAGCCATGAAATTGATGGTAAAGTCGGTGGAGAAGATGAGCAGAGTTTCATGGATAAAGGTTATCTGAGACAACCCCCCTGTCAGAACGTTTGTGGATGACATGACAATAAGCACAAAGACCATCATACGCGTAGAAGTAACATGGACCTTGAAGGAGATAGTAAATACCGGTATCATAGGTTGATCCCGTATGAAGACCAAGCCAACAAAGTCTAGGAGACTCGTATTGAAAAAAGAGGAAAGTCAAAGAAGAGAAGTTCAGAGTGGGATAAGAGATCATCCCCCTTGTCTCAGAAAAATCGATCAAGTGCTTAGGAAAGTTCTTTGATGATTCACTGAGCAATAAACAAAATGTTGGGTATCCTAGTAATAAAATGAAGAATTAGATGGACATCATAGACAAAAGTGCCTTACCAGGAAACTACAAAGAGTGGATATACCGGCTCGTAGTACCTCTACGAATTCTTTGGTCTCTACTTGTTAACAATGTGCCACTGACGTCAGTTGGATGGAGAGTCGGATCAGTGGGTACCTTAGGAGATGGCTCGCATTTCTTAGAAGCTTCAGCAGCATTGGTTTATACAGCACAGGAACATAGTTGCAATTACCACTGACATCAGACAGTTTCTGATGTGCAACAGTAAGGATTTCAAGGTACGGGAGGCAAGAATGAACATCAAGACTGGTAAAAAGTAGTAAGCGAAGAAAACAGCGCAGGAGACAGAGTCAAGCTTTAGGCAAGCCAAGTGTGTGGGAAATGTGACAATAGGCAGGCAAGGAATAGGAACAATAACATCGACAAGATATGGCATGTCGTCAGAACTTGGGAAGAGGCAAATTGTGCGGAAAGAAGTGCGCGCAATGGAAGAACACACAAAAATGGTGAAAGCAACTGGTATGAAGAAGCAGGGAAGTTTTTTTTAATTGGGAAAGAGCCCGACAAAAGAATGAGATCTGGATAACAGAGCCCAGTAGACTGCAGTTCCAGCTTAAGTCGGTTTATATCATGTTGCTATTGCCAACCATTCTGACAATATAAGTTATGATACATCATATACTAGTACCAGCAAGATGTTTACAGGTATAGTATTGTATTGAATTAATTGTGGAAGCTCATATACTCGGTATATCATCCCAGTCGGCTTGCCTCTGGACGTTGTAAAAACACTGAAACAACCATTGAAAGATATTCACCTGAGGAGGAGACTATGACGCACCATACGCCATCAAGATGCATACAGGTACATGTATTTCCATTCTGGGTATAAAGTAACAGCCAGGAAAGTCTGCATGCATCTGTGAATATATGCAACCTGGAAAGGTTTAGAAGGACAAAGCACATCTTTAAAATAATTGCATAAGTAGGAACGTTTAGAATCTGCTAAAGATAGATACATAGAAAGATGCCACCGGTTCGCGAGAGAGTGGCATGTTTTAGAGCATCTAACGGAAACAACACTGGACCAAACAAGGGCTGAGAGTTTGAATTCGAGTGTATGAAGTTGTGGAAAGACATTTTTAAAAAGTACGGGACTGAAATACACATGGGAAAGAGGATGCGCTCCGAGTCAGCCGCCGATGCAACGCACAGGACAACCTGGTGAGACGGACGAAAGGGTTTTCCAGGAATTTAACCACAGTGACCACAGAGTCCAAGCACCATTTAAGACTGCAAAGGATCAGAAAAGCTAACATAGGGAAGCTAGGAAGTTGAACAAAATTTGAAGGATACTGAATGCATAGCGATCCAAGGAGGGATGAAAATTTAGGAGAGTTCGGAAATTTTAAGCTGAAACAACTTGACAATCCATATCATTTGTTCGACGAGACAGAAGCAAACCTGAAAGCTGCGTAAAGTCAAAGATGTCATTGGGAAGACTAGAGCTGCTTCATCAACGGGACCAAACGGAATCCCATACAAAGTTTTCAAGAGCTGTCCATGACTAACCCCAACGTTTATTGAACATCTTCACCTTGTATCCCAATATGATCACAACAACTAGTATACGCTGTCTAACAAGTATATATACATAGCTGTGCAGAAAGGAGGAAAACAGTATAATTTCTTAAACAAATCATGAATTTAAAACGGGGCAAAATTGTTTCAAGAGTGAAAGGGGTGTATGTATGTTATGCAGAAAGGAGGACAGTTACATGTAACAAACTGGCAGTCTGTTAGTTGGATCTAGCCACTGCTTATTGTGCCATGCCTCATAAACTCGTCCAACATACACTACAGCGGTACTATATACCAGACAGGATACAGACGCTGCTCAAGAGATAGTTTGACAGGCTTCAATGCCGGTTCACAGCTCAGAACTTCACAACATCGTAGCAGCGCCTAGAAGTTTGGATTGTTACATGCCATGAAATTGATGGTAAAGTCGGTGGAGAAGATGAGCAGAGGTTCACGGAAAAGGGTTGCGTGAGACAGCCCCCTGACAGAACGTTCATGCATGATATGACAATAAGCACAAAGATCACCATAGAGGTAAAATGAACCTTTAAGGAGATAGAAGGTATCATAGGTTGATCCCGTATGGAGACCAAGCCAACAAAGTCTAGGAGCGTCGTTTTGAAAAAAGAGGAAGTCAAATGAGAGAAGTTCAGAGGGGGAAAAGAGATTAATTATCCCATTAGTCTCAGAAAACCAGTCAAGTGCCTTGGAAATTTCTTGGATGATTTTCTGGGCGATAAACAAAATGTTGGTGACACCAGTAATCAACTGAAGAATTAGATGGAGATCATGGACAAAAGTGCCTTACCAGGAGAATACAAAGAGTCGATATACCAGCTCGGCGTACCTCCATGCATTTTTTGGCCTCTACTTGTTTACGATGTGCCACTTACATCAGTTGAATGTAGCTTCGGATAAGTATGTACCTTAGAAGATGGCTCGCATTCCTCTGAAGCTTCATCAACATTCATTTATACAGCACAGGAACAAAGCTGTATAGCGTTTCTCTATATTATCTACTATTTATACCCAGGTGCGGTGATGGCGGAATAGAGACAACACTATGATAAAATGACCCCCCGCTGTTTATTAGTGCCCGCGATTATAACATACAAGATACAAGAATGACGGAGCTGACATAGACACGTCTGTGTTCTGCGGCATGTAATAGAAAAAGAGAGCGAGGATATGTACACGTCACAACAGGTGCTGTGACGTATACCATGTGATCGGAGGTAGCAGGGCAATCCGTGCCCAGTACCTCCAGGACACCACATTCCTCCCCCTTTTGAAAAAGGGTGCCCAAGCCCGTTACAGTGGGACAAACTATAATGTACACATAAATCTTAACGGGGCCTAACAAATTTAGAATTAATTATACATAATCACTAACACCTTTACATAGATAAACAAGCAAGCATATAATCATACAATATCAATATTAGTTAAACAATAATGTTCATAATAAGAGTTATAAAATTAATAAGAATTAACAATTAATATCACAGTTTACAGAATCTCTTATCCGTCCCTGGTCCTGGGCACCTCTCGTTCGAGTCTTCTCTGGTCCACCACTGGGTTCTTCATTGTCTTCCTCGTCTGGTGGTTTCACGGAGACTTCTTTGGTCGGCACCTCCAGATCCGGACATCCGAGCCCAGGACAGACATGATGTGACATCACGTCCACGACTCTGTCGTGAACGCTCAATCCTGGAACTGGCTCACCAATGGATCCTCTTTGGAACATCAATGGTAAATAAAAAATCAGGAACATCAAGGATCGATCATAAGATTGGGGAAATATCCTTGTGTAATTTTAGGATCTGCTTCCCTAGCAGTAAGAATAAATATGTACAATCCAGCTAAAAATAGCTGCACATGACTCTGCTTCCCTGCAGGAACATAATTCTCAAAACTAGTCGCGAGCGATGACGACGGGGCTGCATCTTCGCTAGCCAAGGGTTTCTGATACGCTACTCTCCTCATAAACCCTTGGCATACGGTGAAGTCAAAAGATGGGATTGTTTTCCGTCACGTGATCTCGAATCTATCAGGTACGCACAGATTGCGTCATCGCCAGAAATAAAGACACGTGTTAAAAAAAATTAAATCAAAGTTTTTTCAAGAATAATTAAGAAGCAATAATTGAGTTATGTTTATTCATTACTTATAGAACAAATCTGAAGCTTCAATATAGATTCTTAATCACATATTTAGAAGATATTGGATGACACCATGGCTATTAAAGAGTGAAGATGTATCCCGAACGCAGATATCGTCATTTACAAAAAACAATAGCTGATTGGTCGACCTTGGTGTACTGAAATCCAATCAGAACTCTGGAAAAAAATCCCAATTTCTATGAACACCGTAGGCCAAGGGTTTATGAGGAAAGTAGCGTATCAGAAACCCTTGGCTAGCGAAGATGACGGGGCTGCATTCGGGGCAGATATACTGAGGCACTGTCTTAACATAATCCTCACTAATGCCTACACACCAGGATGAAACCAATCCCGGCAGCTGTCGCACTGCACCATTTAGCCCCTTAGGATCTGACTGCAAACAGACACAATACTGTCGGGTCTTAGTCCCCTTAGTGGCTTTAGGTCGTTTAGGTGGTTTGGGCTGCTCTGATTGTTATGCCCTTTCCTGTACCCGTTTCCGGGTTCCTATATAAGGACCTACTGTTTCCACCGATTTAGGGTTGACCTTAGATTTATTCCCACTTTCAGGATCCTCAGGACTTAATCCTGAGTCCGCGGTCCCCAGCGGCCTAACCACGTCGTGTACAAGAGAACTATCCCCATCTCGGTCTACTGACTGTCCGGGCTACTTATTCTGATAGTTAACCAACCATTTAGGAAGTTGCCTGGCCTTGCATTTCTAAACTTGTCATGGTGCATGACCTTGACCTCGCGCCGAGATTAAACAACAAATATTGTGTCAGATTTGGCTTCAATAATTACCCCCAGGACCCTTCCAAATAGATTCTACCTTCTTTCCTGCATTGCGGCGCCAATACACCAAATCTCCGACCTTGAACTTGCTGGTATGGATCTAAATGCCACGCGACCTTTTCATTGCCTTCTGCGCAACCTTAAGTTTCTTACGGCGCAGTACAGTTAAGGTGCGCAATGGAAATATCGACTAAATTTTGTATTTAAAAATGTAGTTGTAATCGGGATGGCGATTATTTTTAGTCCATTATTTATATCGGATAATTGTAATTATGATTAATAACTACATATCGAGGACGATTATATTTTATATTCAGACTAGTCACGTGATACGGCAGCCACGTGATTTTAGCACATTGACTTGAAGTATTGATATTATATATAAATATCACTAGTGCAAGGGCATAACCAAGTTAAATTTCCAAGTTTAGTATAAAAATATTTTCAACACGCATTGTAGTTTCTAAAAAGTGCTGCGATCCTGTCTAAACTCTGCAATTTCATAGTTAAAATTATACTTGTATGACCGAATGCTATATTTTTTGCTGGTCAGCGGCATGAAATATTGATATAATTAATTTGTTTTTAAGATTTCATCAGGATCGCAGCACTTTTCAAATACCTTAATAGTTCTATTGTTGAAATGTAAAAGCCTTTGATTTAGAGTGTATGCCCTTGCACTAGATCGATTTCCCACCTCACAGGATCCTCCGATGTACTTGCATACAAATATACGGCAGTGTCAATTAAATACGTAATATACAGAAAATATATGAATAAAATAGTGAAGAGAACATAAAATTCAAGTTATTGGCCCACAGAACATCTGTAAATAATATTTTATTTAATTAGACAATACATATTTTGTTGAGAAAATATTACTTGATATATCTATCACTGCATACAAACTACGTCACGTTGTAAGAAATGACGTCATATTGACAAGTGTATTGCGATCAGTGACTTGTTTATAACTTGTTATGTGGGATTTAACTAACGACAAAACAACACGCTGTAGTAAGTTTTTACGTAGTTTGATGATTTCTTACTGGTTAAATTAGCAGGTAAACGCATTTTGTGGTATTTTAAAGAAATGTTGTATGACGTATATTGTGTATGATGTCATAGTCAACCTTTTCATTGCCTCCTTTGCAACCTTAACCGTTGCTGCGGGGCAGTGTCGTGCGCGCTCTGAACATTCTCTTTTAGATCTCGTACATACCGGTCAACCTCACCCTCCTCCTCATTTTGAAAAGATGTGGAGGGGCGAACATCAAAGTTGCTGGTATATTTACTTCACGGCCCAGCATAAGGCGGTTTGGGGTATATTCGGTATGGCGATTTACCGCCGACCGCAATGCTCCAGCCAATGGGCCTAGGTATATTGTCCTAGCGAACTGCGTCCATTAGAGTGTGGTTGTAGCACTATACCTGGCCATCCCCGGAAGAATAGTAAGGTGTGGTTCGGGCCTTGTGAATCCCTAACATGGCGCAAATCTTGCAGAATAACTCGCTTTCGAAATTTCGGCCTTGATCTGTAAAGATTTCGTAAGGATAGCCAAATCGCAAAAAGAAGTCATTAATGGCGGAGTGGGCAGTAATTTTCGCTGTTTGAGACATAAATTTATCTACCATCATGGGAATATACTCATTTTTGCTATCAGTTCGGGGAAGCGACCCGAGAAAGTCCAGTTGTACTCTCTTCATCGGGCCTCCTGCATGATAACTCTTAAATTCGGATCTGTTCGCCAGCGAACTCCGCATATTTCTAGCACATACGTCGAAAGTTCTGACATATAACTTAACGTCCTTGACCATGTGCCACCAGTAGACCTGTTGTTTAAGACGTTCCTTTGTTCTCTGGATTCCTTGGTGACCGGAGGACGGAATGTCATGACATGGGTGCATGACCTCGGATCGGATTTCTCGCCAAATAACACCTGATTCATCGAGATAGAAACAGTCACATTTCAGAAGATAGCATTTCCATTGCGGACTGCAAATAATTAAGTCTTTTTCAGTAGGTAAAGCCCCAGACTCTAAGTACTGTCTCTGGTATTCTAAAGCTTCATTTTTCTGTTTCTGAGCTAAATTTGCGGGACTGTAAGAGGATAGCGAAATTCCCACAGTAGCACCTGTTAACTGACAGACCTGAGGATTAACTGCCTCAATCTTGGGATCTAGATTCGACACCCCATTGACAGCAATCTGAAAACTGTGAAAAGCAGAAGCACTCGCGGTCAAGAGAGTATCTTCCCAAGAACTAGAAACAGTGGCGTGATGGACAGTGGGATCTAACGTATCACAGTTATCCCCCTCAGCGGACGAACCTTTCGGCACAGACGTTTCGTCAAAGAGCTGGGACAATGGAATCACATCGTCTTTTTCGGTATTAAAATCATGCCAGCGCTCGTGGGCTCGGCGGCAATACTGGCATCCGCCGCAAGGCAAGTCCTCGACCCTAATTTTCGTCGAGTATCCCTGGCATGAATCGGGTATGTCCCGGGATAGCGCGTCAGCATTGTCATGTTTCTTTCCCGGGCGATGTACGATCCGCATATTATACTGGCTCAGCTCTTCCAGCCATCGAGCGATCTGAATTTGAGGGTGTTCATCAAGCAGACCAGACTATGGTGGTCGGTCCTGACCGTGAACTCTCTACCCAGCAGGTAGTGGCGAAATTCTAAATTTTATCACCGCCAGCAACTCCCTACTATTGGTGTAATACCTGCGCTATTCTGTGGATAACAAAGCACTCCCATAACCTATTGTTCTTTCCACCCTGGACTTGGCTTAATTCCCCGCCTATGGCATGATCCGAGGCATCAGTATCCAGGATGAAATGACCTGCACTGTTCGGTATGGCTAGTACTGGAGGTTTGGTCATTAACTGGATGAGTTCCGCGAAAGCATTATGCTGCTCTTCGCCCCACCGGAAACCGCTTTTCCGGTAACCGCATAAAGCGGATCCGCAATTCTGGAGAAGTGGGGGATAAAGCTACGATGGTAATTGGCGAAGCCGAGAAAAAGCTCTACGCCCTTAACATCACACGGGACAGGCCAGTCACGCTCTGACTCGATATACATCTCAACCACGTGCTCGCTTACGGAACTCGAACTTAGTTTTAAACAGTTCACATTTCTGAGGTTTGAATTTAAGGCCTTACGCTCGGAACCTGTCAAACACTTGTCGTAGGTTATCAAGGTGAGCTTGTGCTGAAGATCCAAGAACTAGGATATCGTCCAAGAAAGCTAAGGCAATCTTCCAGTTAAGTCGGTGCAACACCAAATTGATAGCCATAGCGAAGGTCGCGGGGGCATTGTACAAACCGAAGCCCATTCTGGTAAACTCAAATAATCCATATTTCGTTATGAAAGCAGTCTTCCTCCGGTCTTCCGGAGCTACCTTGGCCTGCCAGTAAGCCGCGTTGGCGTCTAGCTTAGAGAACCAGTGGTTTCCCGCTAGTGTGTCCAAGCACTCCTCAATGAGCGGCAGAGGGTACGTGTCCTTGACTGTCATCTTATTCCAGGCTATATAATCCACGCACCAAAGGACGCTGCCATCCTTCTTCCTGACCATAATTATGGCGGATGCCCAGTCTGAGGAAGACGGCTCGATGACTCCGGCTTTTAACATCTTATCGAGATGACCTTCTTCCTCCCCTTAAAACACAGCAGGAGTGCGACGCATCCGCTGTTTGTCGAGGGACGCGTTACCAGTATCTATTCGATCGTCGATCTCGGAGAAGTTCCCGAGATCAAGGTCATCTACAGCGAAGACGTCGGCAAATTCTTTAACTAGCTCTGCAACCTCAGGCTTCACTTCCAGAGTGCGACGCATCCGCTGTTTGTCAGGCTTCACTTCGAGATCAAGGAGTGGCGCGCAAATTCTTTAACTAGCTCTGCAACCTCAGGCTTCACTTCCACAGGCGCGGTCTTGCATAACTGTTCTAGGAATGGGGCGATATACTTATAACTGCCCCCCCCGGCTGAAACACGACGCACTGTGGGATCAGTACCTTTAACTGACACGGCAGGGACGGCTTCCCCTACCATAGTACCAGTCTTAATAATATGGCTTCTGTCGGTCAAGTTTAGAATGCATAACTTGGCTTTATTTCCTGTGGCATTGTATGTTCGTGAAGCTATTACACCTGGCGGAAATATGCTAGCTGGTTCCAGCATAAACTCTGGCATATCGGAAGTAAGGACGCACTCGATAACTTGGGCAGTGTGCGGGGAAGCCCCACTCTGCGAACTGAAACTGCATCGAGCACTGGCATTTTTTCTTCAGAACTCAGGGCAAAAGGCGTGTCTATGTCCTTGACCCTTAGAGTTCCTGCTTTGCATTAAACTTCTGCCTCATGTGTGCGTAGGAAATCGATCCCCAAGCATTTCATCTTGCAAGGGGCCAACATAGATCTGGTGAACAAAATCATAATCCCCAATGCGTAAGTTGAGATTTCCGAGGTACTGGGAGGTCATACTAGCCCCCTCGCCAGCTAGCCTAACACTAGTGTCTCTAAAAATTTCGGGCTGCGGCATCAAGGACTTATAAACTTTACTTGAGATTATTGTGATGTCGGCTGCCGTATCTATATTCGCTGTATTGTGCTGGCCTCCTATGCATATAGGGATGCGCCACGCACTTGAGCCTATGCAATGACTACCGGAGCTTACGGAGGGAATAACATAAGTGGCCTTGATAGTTGGAGTATCAGCAAAGGTCACCCTATTAGCACTAGTCGAGCGTTCCCTAGACCTAGTCTCGGCAGATTTTTTCAAACACGGGAACAGGGACTCTGGGTTGTTCCTACGCGGACAATTCCGCCGTATGTGTCCCGGTTCTTTGCATTCATAACAAACTACTGTCCCTGATTTGCTGATTTCCCCGTCATAGGTTTACGTGTTGGGCTACGTCCCCTACTGCTCTCCTTAGAGTCGCATATGGAACCAGTCCTCCACTCCACAGACTTACCTCGGCTTCGGGAGTCCGAGAGCTTTCGTCGGTGAGCAGGCGGCGAGCGAGAATCTCTCCGACCTTCAGGGTCCCGCTCTGAGGAAACGGACCTTAAAGCACGTGGACGACGAACCGCTGCTAGGCGGCTTAACTAAAGTTTTTACCCTTTTTATTGCCTCCGCCAGAGTATAAAGGGAATTGTTGATCAACTGTTGACCCGCCTCACCATCACTGCAACCAAGAGCAAATCTAACAAAGAGCTGCTCCTGGAATATTTCTGGCGAAGTTCCGTCACCAAAGGCGTTCTGGGCAGTGACCATGACTCTATTTGCCCATTGTTGCATTGTTTCTTCCGGCTTTTGGGCTATCGAGCTAAATTTTAGCTGAGAGAATGCCCTTAAAGAACTTTTCCCAAACCTCTCCTCCATCCGCAGTACAACTTCTCGGAAACTTAACAGCCCCCCCCCCCCCCTTGCGTCGCAAAATATCAAGGTAATTGAGTGCTGCCCCCTCTAATGTCAAACTAGGGCAAACAAACGATCGGGGTCACCCCACTGGTGGTATTCAGTTATTGCAGAGAACTTTGAATAGAATGGTCCCCACTCTACATCCCCATTCTACTTCATCCACTTTATTTCAGCTGGAATATTCCTGCTCACGCTACTCCGAGTACCAGGAGGTTTTAAACTCGGAAATTGGGATGTATCTGCAGTAGTCATTAATGTGTGACCTTGAGGTACCCAAGACCAACCCCCTATTCCAGGTACTAATGACGGTCCTCTTCCTAGTGCCGCCGACTGCCCTACCAACCCACCCCAGAGCACTGACTACCCAAGTTAGCTGTACTAGAAGACACAGATGCAGTTGGTGCTGTCACGAGCACACCCATACCCCCAGCAACATGACCCAGTACAGATGGGCCCATGCTGGGATGTACAGGATACCCCCCATTCATAGTGTTCCCTGATAAGAACGAGCCAAATGTAATACTACTCGGCAAACTCGAGCCAAGACTACTGTAGCCAAATGAAGAAAGTGGCTGACCTTGCGATGCGGAAACAGACGCGACCTCAGGGTTATGCTTAGGAACAGATTCGGTACTAGGTAAACTAGCGACGGGCTGCTCAACGGGAGGGCACTGCACTGGTAATAAGCTAGGAACCGAGGGACCCCTCTGGCTACTAGTCGTTACAAACGGACTGGCAGTGCCCTTGAGCTCCTGTGGCTCAGATACTGACTGCGGTTTGTCAGATTTCATCATTCCCGCAAGTATCTGAGTTATTTCATTTAACGGTCCCCATTGTTGTTTCCATAGACCCCATCTGAGACGTCATGTCGGTTTTCAGAGTCCCCATGTTGGTTTCCATAGACCCCAGCTGAGACTTCATGTTGGCTTCTAATGAGCCTATATCTCCCAGCAGGGATCCTCCTCCTGACCAAGGCTATCTACTCTGCTATTTACGGCACCAGTTTAACCCTGAACTTGGGAAATATTCCCTAAATCTGACCAATATCCCCTCGGAATTGACCCATTTCCCCTTGATTTCGGTCAACGACCCCCTCCTGGATAGTCTGTCGTTGCTGGAGCAAGGAATAAAAGTGCTGGAAATGTTTCCAAAGACCCATCACCTCCCTGTTTAAGCGACATATCTCCTCCCTCATACTGGGTGACATTATCCGGGGCACCCTCCCCCTGGGGCATCGGTGTGCTACACCTGGAGCAAATCTCACGCTTACGGGAGGCGGAACTTTCCGCGGACTGCGTTCTCCCGGGGTATTCCCCAGACCCACTTGGTTATTTCCCCCAACACAAACGTCCCAGTCCCCACTAGGCCTTAAAGTCCCCTTCCCCCTACCAAAGGAACTGAACACATGTTCCATATCGTCCGGTATCCTCAAAACGGCAAAAATACAAACTTACACGAAGCGGTTAATCCGCTAAACAAGAAACGCAAGTATAAACGTATATACAAAATAAAATAAATACTGCTACCTTACATCTCGGAAAAATATCCAAAATGGCGACGGGCACTAACACGTGCAGGTTAGGTTTTACCCCGCGGTTAAAGTAAAATACCCTGGAACGCCGCGCCAATATAGCGTTTCTCTATATATTATCTACTATTTATGTCCAAGTGCGGTGATGACGGAATAGAGAAAACACTATGATAAAATGATCCGCTGTTTATTAGTGCCCGCAGTTATAACATGCAAGATACAAGAATGACGGAGCTGACAGAGAAACGTCTGTGTTCTGCAGCATGTAATAGAAAAAGAGAGCGAGGATATATACACGTCACAACAGTTGCTGTGACGTATACCATGTGATCGGAGGTAGCAGGGCAATCCGTGCACAGTACCTCAAGGACCACCACAGCTGCAATTACCACTGACATCAATTTTCGAGGAATTCGAGGTCACCAAGGTCAGACAGTTTCTTATGTTGTTTCACAGTAATGATTTCAAGGTACGGGAGGCAAGAGTGAAGATCGAGACAGGCAAAATGTGGTAAGCAAAGAAAACAGTACAAGAGGCAGAGTCAAACTTTAAGCAAGCCGAGGGTGTTGGAAGTGTGCACTAGGCAGGCAAGAAATAGGAATAATACCATCGATAAGATGATGTGGTACGTCGCCAGAAATGTAGAATATCAATTGATTGATTGTATATTGTTTAACGTCTCTCTCGAGAATTTTTCATTCATATGGAGACGTCACCGTATTGCCGGTGAAGGGCTTCAAATTTTTGACAATTACTCGGCACTTAGGGCCATTGAGCAGTGAGGGATCTTTATCGTGCTATCGCCTGTCGCTGACACGGGGCCTCGGTTTTTAAGGTCTCATCCGAAGAACCCGCAACTTTCAGTTCAAAGTGCCGAGCGCATGGCGAAGGAACAGTTGCTACCCATTTTATCGACTAGGACAGTCTCGGCCGAGATACGAACTCACGACCTCCCGATCACGGAGCGAGCGCTCTACCGACTGAGCTACCGTGAACGGTAAATGTAGAAGATGCAAATTGTGCGGGGGAAAATGCGCAAAATGAAAGAGCACACAAAAATGGTGAAGGCATGTGGTATGAAGAAGCAGGGGAGCTTGCTAAAGTGGGAATGACCCCGACAAAAGAATGAAATTTGGATAACGGGGCCCTATAGACTGCAGTTCCAGCTTAAGTCGGTTTATCTCATGTTGCCATTGCCAACCAATAAGACAACACGGGGCAAGAAGGACGACAAAAACTGCAATCTTTGTTGTAGATCAGCCAACCTGGAACATATTTTGTCTTCATGTTCAGTAGCTTTACCAGATGGGAGATATACATGAAAACCCAACAAAGTTCAATCTGTTATTGCAGACGTGCTGGAAAAATCAAGAATGAAACCTCGAAAGATAAGGATAGCTTAAATTTTGTAAACTTTGTTAAGGCTGGTGAACAGAGTCGTTCCGAGGAGTGGAAGGAGGTGGACTATTGGGGACCGCCAGTCACTTGGCAGATCTGAATGGCCGTATGGAATTTCCACAGGAATTATCATCTACCTATCAGAGACCTGATGTTGTTATTTGGTCTCCTACAGCCCAGCTTGTTATTTTACTGGATCATGATCATACAGTGGCGTGGGAGGACAGAATTGAAGAAGTCCATGAATAGAAAAATGAATAAGTACCAGGATCTGGTGGCAGAATGTAAACAACCGGGCTGGAGAGTGTGGTGTCTCCCAGTGGAAGTTGGATGCCATGATTTGTAGTGCAATCTATGTGGAGGGCATGTGTATTGTCCGTGTGACAGGCACTGAAATAATGCAATCCATAGGACGCCTGCTCAGAGAGCCAGAAATGGCATACATGTGGATGAAAATTGCAACACTAAGACTCTCTATGTAAGTGAAACTAGAGGTACTGTGAGCGATGAGCTCACTAAATGATACCCCCGCCTCCATATAGTTATAATTGCAAAGTCCATGTTTTGCTGTGACCGGGAAACCCAAAATATGTGTCGGATCAAAAAGTTAAAAAGGAGGCGCACATTGGCAATATGTAATAAGGATTCTGTGAAAGTTTCATCAAATTTCAGTTGCGGATAAGAGATGGGTACCCCAAAGCGTAACAGACGGACGGAAGGACGGACGGAATTAACGATTACTATATACCCTCCCGTTTTTCAAGCGGGGAGTATAATCAATGTGTTGCAGTGAAGGAGAGCTGAGTGGTTCTGGGTTGGAACCTCATCACCTTAGTCGGCGTACCTCTGTAAGTTGTAGTGGAAAACGTTGAAACAACCATTGATAGAGGATTCACCTTAGGATGGGACCATCTAGTACCAACAAGATGTATACTGGTTATATTCCCGCTTGAAAATGTATATGAATCAATTATGGAAGCAACTCCTTATACTGAAGGAAATCTAATGAAACTTTCACAGAATCTTCATTACATATTGCCATTGTGCACCTCCTATTTTTCTTTTTGATTTGACATATATTTTGTATTTTCCAGAGCAAAACATGGACACTGCCATTATATTCATATGGGAGGCGGGGGGTATCATTTAGTGAACTCATTGCTCACAGTACCTCTAGTTAAGTAATGTATTGAATCAATTATCCGAAAAGTTCTATGACTGAGTGTGGAATGGCCTGAAAAAAATAAGTTCAAGGTCCTTGGCAGAAAAAAATGAAATAATATTGTCGGGTCTACAACTTTCTAATGAAGGATCACAGGAATTCAATATCTTGAATATTCAGTTCATACACACAAAATTGTCATCTACTTTATTCGAGGTCAAAACTGAAAGGTCAAGAAATCTGGAACCAATGCAATGTGATATTTAAAATCAGAAAATTGAAACGGTGCCGAAAACAAGCAGTAAACGAAGAGAGAAACCATCATGTAGACTGAATTCGTTATTACGAGTTCAGTCCCATTGATGCTCGTTATCCAAGAAATTACTCGGTTATGAAAATGAAACCCGTAAACAAATTGGTTGGAATCCAAATTAACTGAAACTATAGAGATGAAATCTTTCAGCACACGAAAATGCTCCAATGAGATCCTTGAACAAACTACGTGATATTGCTTAATGCATTCTATTGATTATCATGAACAGAATTAAACAATACAATACTGAGTATTTACTTAATGGGACAGCAAATTGACTTCACAAAAGCTCTGCTTTCTGAATGAACAAATAGCCTGGAGGCTTCTGCGCTCACCTGATTCCATTTCATTCACCTTCAGGAGTGGATCAAATTACGTACATTTATTTCATCGATATCGATTTCATCGTATACTTAGAATTAAACGCTATATAAGTATGATGGGAAAGCAAATGACCTTTCACTTAAAAATAAACATGGGTGAGTGTTCACAAGTTCATTGTATACATACATGTATGTACATAATTCATAAAATGATGCCTGTCAAGCAAATGGCCGAGTTCCCAAAATATTGTCTGGAGACCGTTAGATTTGAATTCTTTTTACCTGAATAATTCATACTTAGGGTGAAGTTGGTGAAATTGTAGCAAATGTTCCTTCACCAGGCGTTCGGTACTTTGAATTGAAAGTTTCGAATCCTTCGGATGAAACATAAAAACCCGAGGTCTCGACAGGCGTTGGCTGTAAAGACACCTCACTGCTCAATGGCCCTTTAGTGTCGTAGGTCTAAATATGAAACCCTTCACCGGTATATGGTGACGTCTTTATACGAGTGAAAAATTATCGAATGGGACGTTAAACAACATACAATCAATCAGAAGAGATCAGCTCAATGAAATGACGAACACGTGTTTAAATTTGATGAACATTCAATTCTATGAATAGGGTTTCCATAACTAAATAGGTATATTGAAGCTTCAGATTTGTTCTATAAATAATGAATAAACATTCAATTATTCTTCTTAATTATTTTTGAAAAAATTGATTTAATTTTTTTTAACACGTTTCTTTATTTCTGGCGATATAAGTAGAATTTTAGGACGGAAAACAAGGATTTAATTTTGGCATTATTAGCAAGGGTGCTGAGATCGCTAAAATTTCATATCGCTAAAAATTAATTGCTTTTTATTTGTAATAGCTTATTTAGTGAATATTTTAAAATCGCTTAAATTACATCTCGCTAAAAATAAACACCAATTTTGAAGGACAAATCGCTAAATTTGCGTCTCGCTAAAATTTCTACTTATACGGTATTTTTAAATGAGTACGTATTGGCATAATATTTGAACGAAACTTTCGGTTTTACAAATGTTGGACTTTGTGCTCATTTCTTTAAAAAAAGAAAAAAAAAGCAAATACTTGTGTTTAATGTGGGGGAAGAAAATTTCAATAAAGAAAATGCAATTTTTGTGCGTTCTACGTATTGGTATTTAAACTGACTTAATTAACACCTATGAGCTCAAAGTTTTGAATCTACATAAACACTGTTTACTATCTCACTGTATATTTAGATGAATGAAAAGGCGAAAGACATAAACTTACAAAATTAATCAATCTCTTTAATCTATGTTCAACAATAAATATTCAAAAAGGCAACGCAGAATTCATGTTATATTTTTAAACAATAAACCCTCTATATACGTATGTGTACATTAATTAGTCTAATAAAGAACTCACAATTAAGAATAAAAACTCAACAAATAATTCAAAACACACGAACGTTCTAGGATCCATGTTCCATCGTAATGCTAGGAAAGTGTACCCCGACAACAGCAACACAAACAGGGCAAAGTTCACCCCCGTGATGTCAGAGAATGTCGGCACAACACTGTGGTTTGCTTGGCAAGACAGTGCCGCATTGTCCGTAAAACTGTTACTGATGTCAGGTAAAGGTCTTACAGTATGTGGGACGTTACCATTCTGTTTTAGAATAGATAACGCGCACCTGTCCGTGTATGTATTTGCATTCATGTCTTGGTCTATCCTACAGGATCCGTTAGACCTTTCTGTAAATGAATTGGAGAAGTTTTTATTCTCAAAAATGAGATTTTGTTTTATAATGTTTGCCATTTCCGAGTCTGAATCACTGTTATCCTGGAAATCAGGAAATTTAACTTGTGTATTATTTCCAGGTTCTGACAAAAATACGTCATCTTCGTCTGTATCCATCGATTCCAAGTCATAATCTGCTTAAGAAAAAAATGTATTAATTACCAGCTGTAATGGAATCATTTGAAGGTATTATAAAGAACAACAATCTAAGAGTTATTGCATGTAGTTCCTCTATCTATATCATATAAACTTGTCAAGATAATCTCGCTATAGAAATACGATGCCCCCATGGCGAGATAAAGAACATGCCATTATTGATGCTTGTATATAAACTAACAGCAAAGAACATATCTCGATCTTAGAAAACATACTCTCAGAAAATTGCAATTTACTTCAGAGTGTTGTTAGTGTGTTTCAAAACGTGTTAATATGTTCGTACTTTTCATAGATTTAAAGAACAAAAAAAATGTTGATATGCACAAGACGCAATATAGGAACATTTCTAGTAATGTATACATTGCAAATTATATATAGTCGTATGCCAAACGAGGGGTAGACAAAATAATGTTGCCGCATCACGAAAGGTGTTAATTCTTTGACAAAAATTAAATGTGTTTGAGTATCTTGTGCCCGTGACCGACTTGTTTTCAAAGTTGAGGATTCTTCTTAATTTTCAAGAACTATCTGGTAGGAGCTCACGAAACACCAAGACATATCGAAAATTCGGCATTAGTTCCTACATGTTTGATTTTTTTTTACGTTAGTTAACTGTATCTTTCTATTTCTTTGAATTTACCTGATAAAATCAATGTTGATAGCAAGGCGGGCTTGTAATAGGTTAAGAATACTATTCAGTATTTGAGATGTTTTGTAAGATATTCAGTAACTCAAGCTAGCATTGCACCAAGAAAAAGGTCACAATAACTGTTAAAATTGACCAAATCGTATTCGGGATAACTGCTTTCCTGTCTGGAATGATCTCAGACTTTTATGTTGCTGATACGAGTGCTCACAAATTTAGGCTAGTATTTTTAATCCCTATTCTTTTGAATTCTGTGAAATTTAGATTTAAGGACATTTCATTAAGGTCACAGGATGTCCAAAACGAGCTTTAGGAAAGAGTATAACTAACCTTTTAAATATATATATTTTTTAAGTTAATATATCAAAGATAATTAATGCTACGGAGAATTGTCAGTGAAGTTGCATAGTATTATGTGGTAGTTTACATAAAATTGTGTTGTACATGGGTTTCAAGTAGCAAATGCATATATTTGACCATCCAAACATAACACTCTACATCAACAACAACAATATATATTTTTAACAAAAACAAAAGAATAGAATCTTAATAA
Source organism: Saccostrea cuccullata (assembly GCF_032062105.1). Taxonomy (NCBI): domain Eukaryota; kingdom Metazoa; phylum Mollusca; class Bivalvia; order Ostreida; family Ostreidae; genus Saccostrea; species Saccostrea cuccullata. The sequence goes on from NW_026924737.1 coordinate 238,380, forward strand.
AGAAATGACCAAATGCCACATGCCTCATTAGTAAATTACTGAATTGTAGTTTACCCTATGAAAACTGAAGAATATCACTGTTAAGTATAAGATTGTTTCAGTCTTAAAGTTAACATTTTTTTGAAAACCAAATATTAGTGAAGCCTGTAGCATGTGACTGCAGCACATTCCACGCCATGTTCCCTGCAAACAGAATTTATTACACAAGCCTTGCTTTACTAGACAATTGTTTATACAAGGGCAATTAAAACAAGTTGCAGGAACATCCTCTCCTTGGAGTTATCAAGTAGCCTGAACAATGCTCTACAGTGGAATAAACCCATGATGCTCGTTCTGAAAAGTTAAACATACCGCCGAGGGTTTTCTGGCCTAGAACTTGGTTTTCAGTTTGGTTCTGACTATATAGATAACATGCGCTGTAACAAAAAAGTTCATAGTAAAAGGTGTCTGAGTTAAGACAAAACAAAGCATTATGAAATAGGGGGCAGCTAAGTTTTTAAATGAAAACTCTACGTGTTAAACACTACCAATGCAGCTAAGAAGCAGCATGAGCACAATCATGAACATGATATACGAAAAAGTACTTTAATTCAAAATGATTGTCCTCATCCTGCAGAGGGATACATCTATCACAAATACATGTATATATAAAAACTACAACAGGCTTCCTACTATTAAAGATTCAAATCTGTTTTTAATTAAATGAGACAATCACTACGAATTTATCCAAAAGTAAGTTTTTACCATAATAATTTACAGCAAACGATTTGTCATATAAAAAGTCTGGCCAAGTGCGGTTCTTCCATCTTGTTCCACAATACAGAGAAGTTAAGGGAGAATCTGGTTGGTTCCGAAAGTATTCTTCTTCCGCTTCCTCCTCTTCCACTTCCTCTTTGATGACTGGAAATGTTATTGCATGTGCCAATACTCCACTGGAAGATTTCTTAGGTTTGTCCTTTTTGACAGCTGCAAAGAACATTGAATTTTATATGAATTTAAATAATGCAGAGCACAATTAACGTTCCGCTTTTTACAATTTACAAACTTGCAACGGATTAAACATATATAAGAATTAGAAACTAATGTATATATTTAAGATAATTATAGGAAATAACTGATCACCCTATCTAAATTTTGTAACTAATTTGTTAATTAAATAGCTAAATCCCATGATTATGTCAGATCGATCTTTCCCGCATTTTTTTGTTTTACTCTTGTATACCATTGTATCATTTGCAATTTAAGCATGTTCTTTCTATCTTCCACAGGAAATGGATCACGATTTACCTTGACAAAGGTGACATTAACATTGATATACTTTGTATTTTATACAGGTTTAATTAGGTAACTTGGGTTCTTATCGATGTCAATGAGGCGGAGAACATCATTAGCAATGTTTCTCGAAGTATTAATATTAAAGTTACGGACTTTTTTCTCAACTTATATAATTTACAGCAAGGTTATGGATTTTTTTTTTTTTACATCTTCATTTTATTCAGTTGATATGCTTAAAGAATGAAATCACATCTGTTAAATGAATATGATGAATGTAAAGTAGAATCTAGAATCTACATTGTTGTGAAAATATTATTTTTAACTGTTATCTTTGATACATTGTATCTTAGTATAATATACATGTATATCATATCATCTAATGTTAATTTTTGCTGTACAAGTACTTATTATATCGAAACAAATTGGTTATTTCTACATATTGACTATAAAATAATATGGTTTCACACACCGAATACAGTATATATAATGGTCCCAGTCACAATTCACCGTGTAGCATTATTTTCCTATATACTGATTAGTCTACTTATGTTGTTGTCACAGCTGAATGGACACTAGGCAGTATAACGGATAAACCGGACTTTCTCGACGTCTTAGTTCAGCGCATTTAGTTGCCGTTTGTTTCTCAGACGTTGCATTTGTTTTTTTTAATGGAGATCGTTCACAGCCCTCAATAAATATGGACAATGCTCAAAGGAATGTTTTACAAACGAACATTCGTTACGAGAATGATGAAGCTCTTTAGTTAGCAATGGCTTGTACTTTGCTTACGTCCGATTACCGTTCGGATTTTTTCCTTTACCTTAAGAGACTCAAAATGCGATGGGAGACAATGTGTTACCGAGGACATGCGTTTTGTTTTGCCTTCGTTTTTTATTTGTCTGACATCCGTTAGTGCTAGCCGGTAAATTGTGACTGGGCCCAAAGACAGTTAATATTTTTGTGTGTTCATACAACACTTACAGACTCTATTTATCTTATAAAATATGTTCCTTTCATTATAATGTACCAGCAGACAAAATATGCTTGGCATCTATTAAAAAAAATTACATGTATGAGCTTGATCCATGATCTTTATTTTCCCCTTTCACATTACATCAAAATACAATGGAAAAAGACAATAACATTTATGATTTCGATATGAAAATACAATAAAGAGCAAGGGCAGTTGGAAGAAGGGCGAACATTAAATTGTGTCTATCGATAAATTCCACTGATTTATTGGCACGGATCTGATCTTAGAGCAACATCGATAGATTCTAAATAAGCTTCCATTCACGCAGTTATAATCAGCTAAGAATTTATGACAATTCCGATGAACACCAGATGTTGGCGTCTCTATTGAGGTACACATTATTACTTTACAATGATTCCCTGGACTAAATGTTTCCGGTTTCCTCTTTTACATTATAACCCAATTCTCGTGTTTGAAATGGTGACCTTATTAATTTTTCTTAATTTTTAGCAAAACGTGTACACAACCTAATCTTAAGACTGAAATGACACCTATTTAGATTACCCGATTGTCTCAGGTGACATACTGATATGTTTTTGTCCGATCTCGTACGTCGTCCGTCGTTCATGGGTCGTAAACTTGATACTCTCTTTAAAAATCTTTTTTCCTTACTTACTCTTGGACATTAAACAGTAAGTCAATCCTGTCTTGGATATTCTGCTTAATGGAATATATGTATTTTATTTTCAATAGACTGAAATTTTAAATATTTCACTTAAGTTTGAACATAAGATATATAAAATAAGTAAAATAATCAGTCTTTAGACATGGCAGTCACATTATAGACTACTGTATAACACACATCCAAAACAAACATTCAAATTAACAACATATAACGCAATTTAATCTAGCATTATACAAAGAAAAGTTCTGCATGCAGATTAATATACCCCGAAGCCACATTATCATTTGGCGTAGCGTTTTTACTAAGTACATGCAATGCAGCCATTCTGCCTCCTGTCAGCCAAGCCTTACGTACACAACATAGAATGCACTTAAAACACAACAACACGACATTGATTTGTCGTGCTAATGATGACATCCTATCTATCAATCTGTTAATTAGAAAACTAACGAAAAATTAGAATTATAACTGACAGAACATAAATAACGTTCCCCCCCCCCCCCTCCCCCTCTGAGAACGTAAGGTGCACTCTCTTCAGATACATCTTTATTTCGGTTATCGTGACAAAAAATGTTTTTTCCTTGCTGTCGAATCTTGGTTCATACAAAAAATGCTTTTTAATTAATCATTTTAATTGTTGGTTTAATATAAATAAGAGCATTTATTAATAATTATTATGAAATTTCCCTGATAATACAAGTGCCAAAATTATTCTGTTTCTTGTCCTACAAAGACAATGATCTGGACAGACGAAAATGTCATTACATCTTTGTTATGCAGTACTTCAGAGAATAACTGACATATTTTCTAGGTAAATCACACACATTGCGTTTGCCAAAGCTTATGCCAAAGCTACATCAGGTTGACATAGAAGTCGGGGGTTGTTAAAGTGCTTAACGTATGTTGTTGACTTAATATGTCCT
>NW_026924738.1:0-24621 GCF_032062105.1 Saccostrea cuccullata
ATACCCCTTTGGGATTTACTTATGTATGAGACAATGTACATTGCACAAGCATATGGATCCAATACATACTGAATGTCAATATTAGCTGCCCATGCATGAAGAAGGGTACTGTTGTAAGCATTCACTCTAAGATCGCAGGGTTTGCGCTTCAGAAATACTTTGGGTCCTCTCAAGGAACTTCTGATGCATTTGATATAATCATCTTCAGATAGCTGTACTACATCCTGCAAGAACTCTTGAAAACTGAAGCTTACATCACATCCATTTTTAAATTCATTCATTTTGTCCTGCATAGCTTTATACATCTTCTTGTATTTCTCAATTTCACAGTCCAAAGGTTCTAATATCATTGTAGTTTGGAGTGGTGGAAGTGGAAATCCAAATCTACAAACAGCCTTTCCCTTTTTTTGCATGTTTGCGAGTGTTTATGCACCTGTAATTCTATCATCTTGTCTTCTGTATTTCTTTCACATTTTAAGTAGCTATCAACAAATGCAACAATTTCCTTGTTATCATTTTCCAAGTATTTTGGAGCATTTTCAATCCAAACAATCATGTGAACATGTGGTGATCCCCTTTGTTGAAATTCAACCCTATAGAAGAAGTCCTGAACCTTCCCAATAGGATGATGATCACTCTTAATAACAGTATTCAAAAAAGTTCTAAAACGATGATCAAAGTACCTTGTACATGTAATTGGATCTTTTTGAACTAACTTTGATTTTTCAGTCCATGTCATGCTCTCAATTTCAGAATCTGTATACTCTCTGCCATCATTTAAAACTCCCAGTGCCCTTATCAGGTCATTCCATCGTGTATCTGCAGCAGAAAAGGACATAAACCAAGTTGGTAGACCAAGCTGTCGTATCATTGCAAAAACATCTTTCTTCCTTGTTTCAAGATATGGAGGAGAATTTCTCAACTGTTTGAATACATAAAATCCCTCATTGTGTCTGACAATGTTGTTAATTTGATCAGGATTTCTTATTTCATTTGCAGTAAAGGTTTTCCCCTTTGTTTTGCACTTTCTAAGAGCTAAATTGCATTTGTCTGTTACCTGTTTTAGTTGAATTTTTTTCAATTTGAAAAACAAGTTTGGCACCGACTGTGCAGCACGTCTATCAACACTTCGTAATTCCCACTTGGCAATATCAGCATATGAAACAGATATTTGACGCTGATTGTTTTCTACTCTTCCTTTACCACAAAATATTGTTGGAAATGACAAATACTCAGCCATTTGATCTTGATACAAACTAAGTGGACGTTGTCCCTCTCCTGGAGCAAATGTGAAGATCTGATTCATATCATATGAGTCACTGTCTAATAGTGTATCACAATTTCCATCCTTACCACTACTATCAACTTCACAGAATTCGTCTGAGTCTGAGTCATCTAATTCATCATGCAGTGTTGAACCTTGATTGGTGTGGCCCTCAATAAAGTCTCTCATTAATTCATTTGCTGAATTGGTAACCTCATGGAACCAGTTGTCATCTATGTTTATGTTTGAATTCTGATAATATTCACTGTTTTTCATTAACCAATGTAAAGCAATCAGAACCTTTGTAGGTCGGATATTTTCATGACAATAAGAGTGCTGAAAAGATAGTTTTCTTTTTAACTTCACAGGTATTGTAATATTTTCATCAAGTCTCCTGGGAAGACTATTGATTGTTGGTTGTATGTCAACTGGCACATTTACAACATTTCCTTTTACAGAATACTGCCCTCCTCTTGGTAATTCTCTTATCTGCATGAAAGGAATTCTTAAGGATACAAGTCTTTCTTCCAATGGTAACAAATTTAGTTCACTTGGTTTTTGTACCCATGTCATTCCATTTGCTAAGGAGAGTTTTGGAGTTCGACTTTCTTTTAAGCTTGAATTGCAAGTGTTGCATATCCATTCCTGCCCATTTACAGACTTTGTATTAGTAAGATACTTTCTTTTGATTTCAGCATCCAACAAAATATTATCGACATTTGATACACTTTCATGAAACCATGTCTGTTGGCAACATGTGCATACAAACACAGGACCCAATCTTACATTGTTGTGAAAATTTTCAACACACTCCACTGCATCAACTCCAAATTTACGTTTTCTGTATCTTTGTTTTTCAGTTTCAATATAGTCCAAATTTCCCCGTGAGTGTGCTTTTGATTGTTTTGCAGCAAAGTTTTCTGGTGTTCCATATTCTTTGTTTTCGCTTTTCTTTTATTTTCAATCTCTCTTTTTCCTACTGGTTAGGATTTTGTCTCATTTCCTTTTTCTTCATTTAGTCTCTTATTTGCTCACCATGTCTGTACTCTTCTTCTTGTCTTTTAATTCTCTTACTCTCCCTTTCTTTGTCTTTAAACTCTGCATCTTGTCTCTTGTTTCTCATACTGTCCCTTTCCTTGTCTTTAAACTCTGGATCTTGTCTTTTGTTTCTCATATTGTCCCTTTCCTTGTCTTTTAACTCTGGATCTTGTCTTTTGTTTCTCTTACTGTCCCTTTCCTTGTCTTTAAACTCTGGATCTTGTCTCTTGTTTCTCTTGCTGTCTCTTTCCTTTTCTTTTAACTCTGGATCTTGTCTCTTGTTTCTCATACTGTTTCTTTCCTTGTCTTTAAACTCTGGATCTTGTCTCTTGTTTCTCTTGCTGTCTCTTTCCTTGTCTTTAAACTCTGGATCTTGTCGCTTGCTTCTCATACTGTCTCTTTCCTTGTCTTTAAACTCTGGATCTTGTCGCTTGTTTCTCATACTGTCTCTTTCCTTGTCTTTAAACTCTAGATCTTGTCTCTCGTTTCTCTTGCTGTCTCTTTCCTTGTCTTTAAACTCTGAATCTTGTCGCTTGTTTCTCATACTGTCTCTTTCCTTGTCTTTAAATTCTGGATCTTGTCTCTTGTTTCTCTTGCTGGCCCTTTCTCTTTCTTTAAACTCTAGATCTTGTCTCTTGTTCCTCATATATTCTCTCATGTACTCCTTTTTATCTTTCTTTATTTCTGCTGTTTTTAAGTGATCAGTATTACTACCAACAGATTGTTTGTTTGTAAAAGCAGTTGTTGTTGACTGATCTAATCTACAATATTGATGTTCACTTTGATTATTTCTTGGGAAGCTATGAATAAGTGTATGAAAGGCAACAGGCATCACTTCAAATTCAGTTGCAAACTCAATGTGCATACTTTCATACATTGCATACAGAAACCCCAACAAATCATCTAAGCAGCAACTGTGTCTCATCAGAGACTTTCCATCACAATCAGACAAACCGTTTTCCCCATGAGAATGCGAGTCAAAAAAATAAAAATCATTGTCTGAAGCTTTGTACAGTGCTGAACATATCGAGCCAATCATTATTAATACATATCTAGATAATCCCAATGCCTGTTGCAGACATTCATGTAGAGTTTGAACTTGATTTTTGTTATCATCTGTAACTAATAAGCCAAACAATGTATCAAACTTATCAACCATGTTGTGATTTTCACCAGAATCAATATGAATTGGAAGTTCATCAAACATAAGTAATCTACTTTTCAGTTTTCCAGCACTCTGCAGATTCTTCACAACTGTGTTGTACAAATTATCTCCCTTGAGCAGAGTTTGATCTAAAAAGGAACTAGTGAAAGAAAAATTTTCATATGAATTTGACAACATCATAAGTGAATTGCATGTACACTGATTGCCTCTTGAAAATGATGAAAACCTCATGCTTCCCTGATGGAAAGACCCAAACACTAGATTATCTGAATTCTGATGCATACAATTACCTTGTAGTGCATGTGATGTTTCTTTTGGAATATTGTTCATTGTAAATTGAGTAATATTCTGAGTTGTAATCTGAGAGATATTCTGAGTAAGCAACTGAGATGAATTCTGAGTAAAAATCTGAGATAAATTCTGATTCAAAGTGGTCTCAGGGAGAGCCGCAGAGACCACTGTCACAGGGGTGGTAGAGATCACCCCTGCCGGTACAGATGTCATAGGTGTTAGGACGTGGCCTACACCCAGAGGCACAGATGGTTGGACGTGGCCAACATCTGTGGGGTACTTGTCACCCACATCTGCCTTACATGATTTTGTCTTCTTTGCAGCAGCTTTCTTCCAGCTCTTCTTCCTAGGCATTCTGTAATCTACAAAAAATACAAGAACATTATAATCTATATTATAGAAGATTGATTAGAGTAGCCTATACTTGATACATACACACATTCTCAAATTAATAATGCTGCCATCACTGACACTTTCAAAATTACATCTAAAACATATGCCAACATCCATTGAAAGAGGGTGCTTTGGATGAGACCGAATAAACCGAGGTCCTGTGTCGCAGTAGGTGTTGGCATGAAAAAGATCTCCCTGCTTAATGATCCCGAGTGCCGCGTACAGGACAAAATTTGCAGCTCTCTCCACCGGCAAGTGGTGGCGTTTTCATATGAGTGAAAAATTTTCTCGAGGGACTTTAAAAAACAATATACAATCAATGAAAGAGGGATGTAAGTTACATGTAGTCCCCCAAATTGGTAAACCATTTTCACATAAAACTTACCTTTAAGATGTGTCGCACATTTCCAGAAACTATAAGTACCATATACACTGTAAATGTATCCAACATTTACTAGCAAACAGTTTTAGTGTAATCATCCAAATTACACACACGTACCCTATAAACTATTGTGTTATTTCCTAAAATTTGACAGATTTTTTCGGTTTGAAATTTTATGAAAAAAAGCTCTACTGTTTTGAACTTATAACAAAGATGCTTGGATTTCATAAGTTACTGCTTCTTAAAAGTGCATCCTAACTCAATATCAAATGTCATGACAAAGATTATCACATTGCTTAATCGCACACCAAAAAAAAGTCTTGTTGCAAGTAATGCACAATGACATGAAAGAAAAATATGTGAGTACAAATATGGTCCAATAAACAAGAAATTGACATTGGATTTATACAACCAGAAGTCTCTGTCTGTATACTAAATTTCATTTTGTTTGACTGCGAAGAAAAAAGGAAAGCAGAAAATTGCCTAAGCAGTTGGGAATTGAAAGTTTACAACAGCAATAAATATAAAAATGATCCTTGATTAAGTCGCTTTATGTTCTTAGTGTAGTCAACTTGTGTGCCACATTATATTATAAACAGACTTAAACTGCAGGAGCAAAGAGTAGCATTTTGAGAGTATTTTAATGAAATTTATATTTTTAGTAACCAAGGCAATAATATTCATCAAGATAAAAACCTTATATAGAATTGTGTATCTTAGTGTAATCTACTTGTGTGCCAAGTTATATTGAAATCAGATCAAAACTGTAGGAGGTGTAGCATTTTGAAATATTGTTTACAGACAGATGGACAGCTAGACAGATGGATGGACCCACATGTACGCATTACTATTGCTGTAAGCTCTTCTGGTTCTGACATTTTTCTTTAAAGCTATAAGTTTATCAATAAGAAAGATATGACTTTGTTGACCCAGATAAATGTTTTGTTTCAGTGACCTTGAACTTGCCCAAATGACCTTTGGTGAAGGTCATGACACAACCTCAGATCACAAGCAATCTTTGAGTAATCGCAAAAGAAACCCACCAAGTTCATCAATAACAAAGATATAGACTGGTACAAATTATGAATTTTTCTTGTCGACCTTAAACTTACTCAACTTTAACAATCTTGGGTCAAAGTCAAAATTCAATCTTTAAAGGACTGTAAAACAATCGCATCTTGAAATATATTTAATATAGTTGTCTATGTATTCTACAAATGTATCCCACCATACAGCATGCCTTAGGCAAGATTGTGTTAAAATTTCAAGCACCTGCATTGAGTACTTGCTGAGAAAACTGCAATGAAAAAATGTTATGTATGAAACAGATGGATGCACAGACAAAATATGAAGTTGACATCCTTTTTTGAACAAAAATGTTCCTTCGGAGCAGGGGTATAATTATAAGGGCTGGGACATTATATCGAGATATCAATATATATTGATATATGTGAGGACGATACACATATCGATTCATTCGAAAAAATATCGAAATATCTCCAAAAAAAACTGACTTCTGTTCTTCTTTGTTTATTTAACATTTTGGGTTAAATATATAAAATAAATAAGTTAAATATAAATGTAGAAGTGAAATGAATAATAATTAACATAACTTGAGTAAATTTTTTTTGTTTTACAACATATCAATAACTATTTTGAATAAATTATTCTCATTTGCAAAGAAATAATTTGTTTATTTCAATGCAAAAAAAAAAGATTTTATAAGCAATTAAATATATCATGATACATATTGTATTGTGGCTTAAATATTGTGATACGTATCGACTTAGAAAAAGTTGTATTGTCCCAGCCCTAATAATTATAACAACAAGAGGCCCAAAGGCCTTGAATCGCTCTTTAGATAAATTATACAATCTATCCTAAGACCCAAGATGCATCAACTGACAAAGTTTGATGATTCTTAGCCAGTTAGGACTGAAGATATTTAATTGTAACTATGAAATACTACAAGTAGGTTAATGGTGACCTATTTTTTGATTGAAGGACAAAAGATACATTAATTGACAAAGATTGATGATTCTAAGCCAATAAGTACTTGAAATATTCAAAAGTGGGTCACAGTGACCTACTTATTAGTCAACATTCTCCGAAAACCCAAGGTGCATCAACTGACAATGTTTGACAATTCTTAGCCAATGAGCACTCTAAAAGTCTTAAATATAGCCATAAATGTCACAAGTAGGTCACCCTGACCTATTTTTCAATCATCATTCTCCATAACCCATGATGCTTCTATCCACAAAGATTGATGATTCTAAACCAGTAAGTACCGGAGATACCTAAATATAGCCATAATATGTCAGAAATAGGTCATCATGGCCTACTTTTTGGTTGACATGCTCCAAAAACCTAGATGCATCAAATGACAAAGTTTGATTATTCTAAGCCAATATATACCTGAGATACTTATATATAGTCATAAAATGTCAAAATTAGGTCACCATGACCTACCTTTTAATCGACATGCTCCGAAAACCCAAGATGCATCAAATGACAAAGTTTGATGATTCTAAGCCAATAAATACCCGAGATACTTAAATCTAGCCATAAAATGTTGAAAGTATGTCACCCTGACCTACTTTTTCCCAAGATGTGCTGACAAGTTTGACTTTCTGAAGACTAAAGATGCATCAACTGACAAAAGATGCAAGGCCCCTTTTTCATAAAAAAGGCCCCAAGGTGTATCAACTTACAAGATTTGGTGATTCTAAACCTCATGGTGTCTGAATTAATGGGATTATGTTTTTTGAAAAGATTAGTCTTAAAGGTAAGTTCAAAAAGTAAAGGTAAAAGTAAGTTCAAAATGTAGGTCACAATGACCTACTTTTAAGTTGATGTTGTCTGGAGACCCAAGATGCACCAACTGACAAAGTTTTATGATCACAGGCCTTAAAGTCTCCAAAATATGCCTCCAAATCAATTTGAAAACAAAAGCCCATAAAAATTAATAAGTAGGTCACCGTGACCTACTTTTGTATTAACATGATGTGAAGTCCTGAGATGCATCAACTTACAAGATTTGATGGTCCTAGTCTTTATAGTAAGCAAAATATCAACGATTTTAATAAGTGTAAATTTTGGTTAACTTTGCAGTGACCTTGAGACCACGTTCCTTTGCCCCAGGGTCAATTTTTAATCTTCAACGTATCCCCACCCTTGTATGCAAGTTTGGTGAAAATCTGACGCATGGGTTTGGAGAAGATTTTTTTAGCAACCATTAATTTTGATTTTATTTTCCTGATTATCTCCCCTTTCTTAAGGTCCCACCCCTAGTTATAGTATAAATGGTAGCCCTTGGGCCAAGGATATCCAGTGACAAATTTTACAATGATTGGCCAAAGGGTTCTTGAGTTATGGCCCATATTCTAAAAAGTTAACACAAACCGCACACTGCACAAATGGCCATAGCATTAGCTCTTTCAGCCTTTGGCTCAGAAGAGCTAAAAATAAAACTGTGATTGGCCTAAAAAGTTTCATTGTCAGAAATATTTATAAGCAGTCTTCACGAAACTCACTGGTACAAAGACCGAGGACTGTGAAATTTGACATCCGGTTAGTGAAAATCAAAATTCAAAATGTCCGATGGGCTTTTTAATTATCAAAATCATACCAATTGAATAAATATTTAAACTGTTTTGCTTGCATAAATTTCATTAATATAATAAATAAAAACAACAAGCATGTGTTGGTGAATTGTATTATTAAATGTAATATAAATGTATTATGTAACAACTGGAACTATGTATTAACTAGTACATGTATGTAAAACACGAAAGTATCCCATGGACAGAACAACTTACCAAAACATGACAAAGGGGAAAAAGTGTTTCAAAAGTTGAAGTACTTAATTAAACATATTCATGCAAGCATGTTTTAATTTATAATTAATATGTATTCATTTTTTTTTAAATTAAGGAGACCAGTGAAATTTTTGGTGGGTCACATTGTCAGAAACCCTTGGGTGATCTTGTATTCAATTATCACCTGTGGGCAAACTAGCTGAAATATTTTTGTAAAATATGCTTATTTGTTGTTTATAGTTAACCAATCAGAAAGTTTGAACTCTTCAATTTTGAAAAATATGTTTATTAGTTTGTTATTTATGGTATGACATATTTTGACACTTGTTGAAACGTGCGAAATTTGATTTAGTAAAATTGAAGTCAATTGTACGTCACTGACATTAATTCTAGTCAGATATTATATAGGAGTACTCCTTTCTAACTGCTAAATGCGCGGTGAGTGGAGTTATTGGCTGTGTTTACTACGGAATAAGTTTTGAGCATACATACATAACGTGAACTGTAATTCACTGTTTGCTATTGTGACTCCTTAAACAGCAAATCAAATGACCCACGCATATTTAATTACATACAATTTTTCAGTGAGTTTGCCCATAGGTGATAAGTAAAGACAAGATCACCCATGGGTTTCCACAATGGGTGGGCCATTAAATTATGAAAGTTCACTGGTCTGACTGTAAAGTAAGTTTGAGAAGTTTTCGTGAAGACTGTTTAAGATAAGTTCAACAGAAAATTATAACGATAGGTCCCATTTCGTTCAGCAACGAAACATATAAGGAACTTGTTAATGCAAAGAAAACTATTTTATTAATACTTGAACACTGTCAAGAATGATACCAGTTCAAGGTACATGAGAAACAGTCCAGCCATGACGAAACTTTAAAAACTATATTGGCGGATCTTAAATCCCTCAAAGAAAGCGTCGGAAAAACAGTTAAGACGGAAGATATCAAGGATATTGTTGGCCCGATTGTCAGAGAAATTCTGTCAGATCATAAAAGAGAAATGGAAGAACTCATTGAGGGGAAAAATAAAGTTCTGATCGATATAATTGATTCACAAAAGACGGAATTCGAGGAATTAAAAGATAAAATGCGGGTGATGTGTACAGAAAATAATGAACTGAAAAATTTAGCTAGGGCAGCAATGAGTAAGGCAAATTGGAATGAACAATATTCCAGAAAAAACAATGTGAAAATTCACGGAGTAAAAGAATTGCCTGAGGAAAATGTTACACAACTTGCACAACATATCATCCGTGAAAATACAGGTGTAGAAATAACAGATAACGATATTATGGCAATACATAGAATTCCTGGCAGAAAAGGGTATCACAGACCGATAATAATGAAACTTAGGAACAATTCCTCCAAAGCAAGAGTTATGAGACACCGTTCAACTCAAAACGAAATCAGGCTTAGTGACGATGTGACATTGCTCAACGGTAAGCTGATTAATGAACTTTTGGAAAACGAACATGTTAAAGCAGCTTGGTATTTTAATGGCCATGTGTACGGACAAATCGGCGACGAAAGGGTCATGTTCGATATTTTTGACGATATTGAGGAGAAAATCGCCAACCTGAATTAATGTTTCCATTCCGGAAATCTTATTTCCGATCTTAAATACTGTTTTGTTTTAGAATCTATGGCTTACTACATAACTTCCGGTTTACACTCGGACATGCTCGACATAGATTAAAGATCATTTGGACACTTGCCTGTAGTTAGAAAAAGCAAGAACTCGTTGTCATTACACTATTTTGTTTTTTATGTTCTGTTTCTTTCAGTCTTCTCTCTGTACTATCTTGTACTTCTTAACTATCCCTTTTTTCTCTGTATATGCATGCATTCATGAACATACCTATTTCAGATCACATTCCAGCAGGTCTCAAAAACTTCCGTCTGTAAATCTTTATGGGGATTAAATTCTTATCTGTTAATTGTCAAGGTTTAGGCGATATCACTAAACGCAAAGATGTTTTTAACTACTTAAGGAGTCTGGATTATAATATTTATTGTCTTCAAGATACTCACTTCACAAATAATGTAGAAAATGATGTTAGAAATATGTGGGGATTCCAGTGTTACTTTAGCTCCTATACTTCAAACTCAAGAGGGGTAGCAATACTTTTTAATAATAATTTTGACTTTAAAGTTTGTCTCGAAAAGGGTGATAAAGATGGAAATTATCATATTTTGAAATTATGCATAGAAGGTCATGAGGTTGTTTTATGCACAGTGTATGGTCCAAATACTGATGCACCAAATTTTTATGAAAATATTCAAGAGTCAAATTGAAGAAATGAACTGTAATAATGTCATATGGTGTGGAGACTTTAACTTAGTGTTAAATCCACAGTTAGACTGCTATAATTACAAATCAATTAATAATCCGAAGGCTAGAGAAAAAGTATTAGAAATTATGGAAGGAATTGGTTATGTAGACCCTTTTAGACAGCTTCATGAAACACTTCGAAGGTACGAATACACATGGAGAAAAAAAAATCCTTTCAAACAAAGTAGGTTAGATTTTTTTTATAATATCTGAGTCATTGCTACCTTGTCTTAATGCATGTACAGTTGAACCAAGTTACAGGTCTGATCACTCTATGATATCTATGGTTTTAACTTTTAATGACTTTAAAAAGGGAAGGGGTCTTTGGAAATTTAACAACTCCCTTCTTAGTGATAAGCAATATTTAGAATGTATCAGAGATGTTATCTCAAAGGTAAAAAAGCAATACGCACCTCCTGTTTATGATCATGATAATCTTGATACTATTCTAGATGAAAACATCTATTTCACCATTGACGATCAATTATTTCTAGAAACTCTACTTATGGAAATAGAGGGAAAAGCATATCATACTCTGCATATCTAAAAAAGAAACAAGTTAATGAAGAGAAAGCATTACTCGAAGAAATAAAGACATTAGAAGAAAATGTTTCTGAACACAATGTGGAGGAAATGAATGAAAAAAAGCAAAAGTTAGAAAAACTTAGAAAACACAAACTTCAAGGAACATATATAAGAAGTAGAGCAAAATGGGTGGAAGAGGGGGAAAAACCATCTCAGTATTTTTTGTGGTCTAGAATCAAGAAATTTTACTAGTAAAATAATTCCAAAACTTGTTAAAGACAATGGGGAGATAACTCAAAACCAATTTGAAATTTTGGATGAAACAAAGCAATTTTATGAAAATTTATACTCTACACCTAACAGAGAGTTAAAACAATATGACTTAAATTCTGAATTAAATTTCAAAAATATATCAAAGTTATCATTAGATGAATGTGCATCTTTGGAGGGTAAAATTACATTACAGGAGGCTTCTTATACACTTAGCAAAATGAAAGCAAATAAATCACCTGGGTCTGATGGGTTTTCAGCAGAGTTCTTTAAGGTCTTTTGGCATTTTCGGAGCTTTTGTTATAAGGTCAATTAATTATGCCTATGAAAATAATAGTTTGTCAGTAACACAGAGACATGGAATTATTACACTTTTGCCTAAAGGAGAAAAACCAAGACAATATCTGAAAAACTGGCGTCCAATTACACTCTTAAATACTGTTTATAAAATAGCTTCTGGTTCTATTGCAAATAGACTAAAGACTTATCTAGATAAACTTATCAATCCTGATCAAACAGGTTTTATTTCTAACAGATATATAGGGGAAAACACCCGGCTTATCTATGATATAATGCAGTACACTGAGGAGGAAGAAATTCCTGGTCTTCTACTACTTATTGATTTTGAAAAAGCCTTCGATACTGTTTCATGGGAATTCATACAAAAAACCTTAACATATTTTCAGTTTGGACCTGATATACACAAATGGGTAAAATTATTCTACCATAATATAACTTCTGCTATTAATCAAGGTGGCAATCTCTCAGCATCCTTCAATATCCATAGAGGCTGTAGACATATATTTTTCTATTTTGTGCAGAAATTTTAGCTATACTTTTAGAAACAATCAAAGTATGGATTATTTTTCAGATATATCGGGACAGATATTTTTCGAAAACTAATACATTTTGGATCCAAAAAATATGCAGATTTTAATCTGAAATTAGCTCGAAAAATTACTTATATCTGAAAAAAACAATCATTGTTTCTAAAAGTATAGCTAAAATTTCTGCACAAATAGAAAAATATATGGTGATAACGAATCCCCTTGTCTACAGCCTCTATGGATATTGAAGGATGCTGAGAGATTGCCACCTTGATTAATAGCAGAAGTTATATTATGGTAGAATAATTTTACCCATTGTGGTATATCAGGTCCAAACTGAAAATATGTTAAGGTTTTTTGTATGAATTCCCATGAAACAGTATCGAAGGCTTTTTCAAAATCAATAAGTAGTAGAAGACCAGGAATTTCTTCCTCCTCAGTGTACTGCATTATATCATAGATAAGCCGGTGTTTTCCCCTATATATCTGTTAGAAATAAAACTGTTTGATCAGGATTGATAAGTTTATCTAGATAAGTCTTTAGTCTATTTCTTTGCAATAGAACCAGAAGCTATTTTATAAACAGTATTTAAGAGTGTAATTGGACGCCAGTTTTTCAGATATTGTCTTGGTTTTTCTCCTTTAGGCAAAAGTGTAATAATTCCATGTTCTCTGTGTTACTGACAAACTATTATTTTCATAGGCATAATTAATTGACCTTATAACAAAAGCTCCGAGAAATCGCCAAAAGACCTTAAAGAACTCTGCTGAAAACCCATCAGACCCAGGTGATTTATTTGCTTTCATTTTGCTAAGTGTATAAGAAGCCTCCTGTAATGTAATTTTTACCCTCCAAAGATGCACATTCATCTAATGATAACTTTGATATATTTTTGAAATTTAATTCAGAATTTAAGTCATATTGTTTTAACTCTCTGTTAGGTGTAGAGTATAAATTTTCATAAAATTGCTTTGTTTCATCCAAAATTTCAAATTGGTTTTGAGTTATCTCCCCATTGTCTTTAACAAGTTTTGGAATTATTTTACTAGTAAAATTTCTTGATTCTAGACCACAAAAATACTGAGATGGTTTTTCCCCCTCTTCCACCCATTTTGCTCTACTTCTTATATATGTTCCTTGAAGTTTGTGTTTTCTAAGTTTTTCTAACTTTTGCTTTTTTTCATTCATTTCCTCCACATTGTGTTCAGAAACATTTTCTTCTAATGTCTTTATTTCTTCGAGTAATGCTTTCTCTTCATTAACTTGTTTCTTTTTTAGATATGCAGAGTATGATATGCTTTTCCCTCTTATTTCCATAAGTAGAGTTTCTAGAAATAATTGATCGTCAATGGTGAAATAGATGTTTTCATCTAGAATAGTATCAAGATTATCATGATCATAAACAGGAGGTGCGTATTGCTTTTTTACCTTGGAGATAACATCTCTGATACATTCTAAATATTGCTTATCACTAAGAAGGGAGTTGTTAAATTTCCAAAGACCCCTTCCCTTTTTAAAATCATTAAAAGTTAAAACCATAGATATCATAGAGTGATCAGACCTGTAACTTGGTTCAACTGTACATGCATTAAGACAAGGTAGCAATGACTCAGATATTATAAAAAAATCTAACCTACTTTGTTTGAAAGGATTTTTTTTTCTCCATGTGTACCTTCGAAGTGTTTCATGAAGCTGTCTAAAAGGATCTACATAACCAATTCCTTCCATGATTTCTAATACTTTTTCTCTAGCCTTCGGATTATTAATTGATTTGTAATTATAGCAGTCTAACTGTGGATTTAATACTAAGTTAAAGTCTCCACACCATATGACATTATTACAGTTCATTTCTTCAATTGACTCTTGAATATTTTCATAAAAATTTGGTGCATCAGTATTTGGACCATACACTGTGCATAAAACAACCTCATGACCTTCTATGCATAATTTCAAAATATGATAATTTCCATCTTTATCACCCTTTTCGAGACAAACTTTAAAGTCAAAATTATTATTAAAAAGTATTGCTACCCCTCTTGAGTTTGAAGTATAGGAGCTAAAGTAACATTGGAATCCCCACATATTTCTAACCTCATTTTACATTATTTGTGAAGTGAGTATCTTGAAGACAATAAATATTATAATCTAGACTCCTTAAGTAGTTAAAAACATCTTTATTTAGTGATATGGCCTAAACCTAGGACAATTAACAGATAAGAATTTAATCCCCATAAAGATTTACAGACGGAAGTTTTTGAGACCTGCTGGAATGTGATCTGAAATAGGTATGTTTAAGATGAATCATGCATATACAGAGAAAAAGGGATATAAGAATACAAGATAGTACAGAGAAACTGAAAGAAACAGAACATAAAAAACAAAATAGTGTAATGACAACATTGTTTGCTTTTTCTAACTACAGGCAAGTGTCCAATGATCTTTAATCTATGTCGAGCATGTCCGAGTGTAAACCGGAAGTTATGTGGTGGCCATAGATTAAAACAAAAACAGTATTAATCGGAAATCAAGATTTCCGGAATGGAAACATTAATTCAGGTTGGCGATTTTCTCCCTAGATATGGTCAAAAAATATCGAACATGACCCTTTTCATCGCCGATTTGTCATTACACATGGCCACTGCAAGCTGCTTTTAACATGTTTGGTTCATTTTTTTCCAAAAGTTCATTAATGCACTTACAGTTGAGCAATGTCACATCGGTGACTAACCTATTTCGTTTTGAACAGTTGTCTCATAACTCTTGCTTTGGAGGAATTGTTCCTAAGTTTCATTATTCGGTCTGTGATACCCTTTCTGCCAAGGAATTCTATGTATTGCCATATATCATTATGCGTTATTTCTACACCTGTATTTAGCGGATGATACGAGTTGTGTAACATTTTCCTCAGGCAATTCTTTTACTCCGTGAATTTTACATTGTTTTTTCTGGAATAATTCATTCCAATTTGCCTTACTCATTGCTGCCCTAGCTAAATTTTTCAGTTCATTTATTTTCTATTACACATACACCCCGGCATTTATATTTTTTTAATTCCTCGAATTCCGTGTTTTGTGAATCAATTATATCGATCAGAACTTTTATTTTCCCCTCAATGAGTTTCTTCCATTCTCTCTTTTATGATCTGACAGAATTTCTCTGACAATGGGCCAACAATATCCTTGATATCTTCCGTCTTAACTGTTTTTCCGACGCTTTTCTTTGAGGGATTTAGATCCCGCCAATATAGTTTTTTTTAAAGTTTCGTCATGGCTGGACTGTTTCTCATGTTTTTCATGTTACTCAAACTCGTGTTTACCGATTTTAATATATTGGTACTTGTTGACTTACCACTGGTTGATATGTGGTACTGATGTTTTGTGTTGACATGGGCTCAGATATACATACCATACTAACCATACAAAATGAGTTAGAACCTCAACTCTTAAATATCCAACAGTTCACACGACACTCAACTCCTTAAATATCCAACACTAAATACACTGTGCGTCTAAAAATTGTATAAAACAGCAGACTGCATATACCTAATGTTTTTTTTATCATAGCGTTGCTGCCCACACTACAGCAAGAAGACACACTACCTTGAACTGGTATCATTCTTGACAGTGTTTAAGTATTAATAAAAATAGTTTTCTTTGCATTAACAAGTTCCTTATATGTTTCGTTGCTGAACCAAATGGGACCTACCGTTATAATTCTCTGTTGAACTTATCTTAAACAGTCTTCACGAAAACTTCTCAAACTTAATTTACAGTCAGACCAGTGAACTTTCATAATTTAATGGCTCACCCATCGTTGGAAATCCATGGGTGATCTTGTCTTTACTTATCACCTATGGGCAAACTCACTGAAAAATTGTATGTAATTAAATATGCGTGGGTCATTTGATTTGCTGTTTAAGGAGTCACAATAGCAAACAGCGAATTACAGTTCACGTTATGTATGTATGCTCAAAACTTATTCCGTAGTAAACACAGCCAATAACTCCACTCACCGACGCATTTAGCAGTTAGAAAGGAGTACTCCTATATAATATCTGACTAGAATTAATGTCAGTGACGTACAATTGACTTCAATTTTACTAAATCAAATTTCGCACGTTTCAACAAGTGTCAAAATATGTCATACCATAAATAACAAACTAATAAACATATTTTTCAAAATTGAAGAGTTCAAACTTTCTGATTGGTTAACTATAAACAACAAATAAGCATATTTTACAAAAATATTTCAGCTAGTTTGCCCACAGGTGATAATTGAATACAAGATCACCCAAGGGTTTCTGACAATGTGACCCACCAAAAATTTCACTGGTCTCCTTAATTAAAAAAAAAATGAATACATATTAATTATAAATTAAAACATGCTTGCATGAATATGTTTAATTAAGTACTTCAACTTTTGAAACACTTTTTCCCCTTTGTCATGTTTTGGTAAGTTGTTCTGTCCATAGGATATTTTCATGTTGTACATACATGTATTAGTTAATACATAGTTCCAGTTGTTACATAATACATTTATGTTACATTTAATAATACAATTCACCAACACATGCTTGTTGTTTTTATTTATTATATTAATGAAATTTACGCAAGCAAAACAGTTTAAATATTTATTCAATTGGTATGATTTTGATAATTAACAAGCCCTTCGACTTTTTGAATTTTGATTTTCACTAACCGGATGTCAAATTTCACAGTCCTCGGTCTTTGTACCAGTGAGTTTCGTGAAGACTGCTTATAAATATTTCTGACAATGAAACTTTTTAGGCCAATCACAGTTTTATTTTTAGCTCTTCTGAGCCAAAGGCTGAAAGAGCTAATGCTATGGCCATTTGTGCAGTGTGCGGTTTGTGTTAACTTTTTAGAATATGGGCCATAACTCAAGAACCCTTTGGCCAATCATTGTAAAATTTGTCACTGGATATCCTTGGTCCAAGGGCTACCATTTATACTATAACTAGGGGGTGGGACCTTAAAAAAGGGGAGATAATCAGGAAAATAAAATCAAAATTACTGGTTGCTAAAAAAATCTTCTTCTCCAAACCCATGCGTCAGATTTTCACCAAACTTGCATACAAGGGTGGGGATATGTTGAAGATTAGAAATTGACCCTGGGGCAAAGGATGTGGTCTCAAGGTCACTTCAAAGTTGACCAAAATTTACACTTATTAAAATCGTTGATATTTTGCTTACTATAAAGACTAGGACCATCAAATCTTGAAAGTTGATGCATCTCAGGACTTCACATCATGTTAATACAAAAGTAGGTCATGGTGACCTACTTATTAATTTTTATGGGCTTTTGTTTTCAAATTGATTTGGAGGCATATTTTGGAGACTTTAAGGCCTATGATCATAAAACTTTGTCAGTTGGTGCATATTGGGTCCCCAGACAACATCAACTTAAAAGTAGGTCATCGTGACCTACTTTTTGAACTTTAAGACTAATCTTTTCAAAAAACATAATCCCATTAATTCAGACACCATGAGGTTTAGAATCACCAAATCTTGTAAGTTGATACATCTTGGGGCCTTTTTTGAGGGGCCTTGCATCTTTTGTCAGTTGATGCATCTTTAGTCTTCAGAAAGTGTCGACCAAAAAGTAGGCCAGGGTGACATACTTTCAACATTTTATGGCTAGATTTAAGTATCTCGGGTATTTATTGGCTTAGAATCATCAAACTTTGTCATTTGATGCATCTTGGGTTTTCGAAGCATGTCTATTAAAAGGTAGGTCATGGTGACCTAATTTTGACATTTTATGACTATATATAAGTATCTCAGGTATATATTGGCTTAGAATCATCAAACTTTGTCATTTGATGCATCTAGGTTTTTTGAGCATTTCAACGAAAAAGTAGGCCATGATGACCTATTTCTGACATATTATGGCTATATCTAGGTATCTCCGGTACTTATTGGTTTAGAATCATCAATTTTTGTGGATTGAAGCATCATGGGTTTTGGAGAATGATGATTGAAAAATAGGTCATGGTGACCTACTTGTGACATTTATGGCTACATTTAAGACTTTTAGAGTGCTCATTGGCTAAGAATTGTCAAACTTTGTCAGTTGATGCACCTTGGGTTTTGGAGAATGTTGACTAATAAGTAGGTCACTGTGACCCACTTTTGAATATTTCAAGTACTTATTGGCTTAGAATTATCAATCTTTGTCAATTAATGTATCTTTTGTCCTTCAATCAAAAAATAGGTCACCATTAACCTACTTGTAGTATTTCATAGTTACAATTAAATATCTTCAGTCCTAACTGGCTAAGAATCATCAAACTTTGTCAGTTGATGCATCTTGGGTCTTAGGATAGATTGTATAATTTATCTAAAGAGCGATTCAAGGCCTTTGGGCCTCTTGTTGTTATAATTATTAGGGCTGGGACAATACAACTTTTTCTATATTGATACGTATCACAATATTTAAGCCACAATACAATATGTATCATGATATATTTAATTGCTTATAAAATCTTTTTTTTGCATTGAAATAAACAAATTATTTCGTTGCAAATGAGAATAATTTATTCAAAATAGTTATTGATATGTTGTAAAACAAAAAAAATTTACTCAACTTGTGTTAATTATTATTTATTTCACTTCTACATTTATATTTAACTTATTTATTTTATATATTTAACCCAAAATGTTAAATAAACAAAGAAGAACAGAAGTCAGTTTTTTGTGGAGATATTTCGATATTTTTTCAAATGTATCGATATGTGTATCGTCCTCACATATATCAATATATATTGATATCTTGATATAATGTCTCAGCCCTTATAATTATACCCCTGCTCCGAAGGAACATTTTTGTTCAAAAAAGGATGTCAACTTCATATTTTGTCTGTGCATCCGTCTGTTTCATACATAACATTTTTTCATTGCAGTTTTCTCAGCAAGTACTCAATGCAGGTGCTTGAAATTTTAACACAATCTTGCCTAAGGCATGCTGTATGGTGGGATACATTTGTAGAATACATAGACAACTATATTGAATATATTTCAAGATGCTATTGTTTTACAGTCCTTTAAAGATTGAATTTTGACTTTGACCCAAGATTGTTAAAGTTGAGTAAGTTTAAGGTCGACAAGAAAAATTCATAATTTGTGTCCAGTCTATATCTTTGTTATTGATGAACTTGGTGGGTTTCTTTTTTTACTCAAAGATTGCTTGTGATCTGAGGTTGTGTCATGACCTTCACCAAAGGTCATTTGGGCAAGTTCAAGGTCACTGAAACAAAACATTTATCTGGGTCAACAAAGTCATATCTTTCTTATTGATAAACTTATAGCTTTACTGGTGAGGGACCAGAAGAGCTTACGCAATAGTAATGCGTCCGGCGTCCGTCCATCTGTCTAGCTGTCCATCTGTCTGTAAACAATAATGCTACACCTCCTACAGTTTTGATCTGATTTCAATATAACTTGGCACACAAGTAGATTACACTAAGATACACAATTCTATATAACGATTTTTATCTTGATGAATATTATTGCCTTGGTTACTAAAAATATAAATTTCATTAAAATACTCTCAAAATGCTACTCCAAATGCAGTTTAAGTCTGTTTATAATATAATGTGGCACACAAGTTGACTACACTAAGAACATAAAGCGACTTAATCAAGGATCATTTTTATATTTATTGCTGTTGTAAACTTTCAGTTCCCAACTGCTTAGGTACTTTTCTGCTTCAGTCTCGACAGAGACTTCTGGTTGTATAAATCCAATGTCAATTTCTTGTTTATTGGACCATATTTGTACTCACATATTTTTCTTTCATGTCATTGTGCATTACTTGTGACAAGAATTTTTTTGGTGTGCGATTAAGCAATATGATAATCTTTGTCATGACATTTGATATTGAGTTAGGATGCACTTTTAAGAAGCAGTAACTTATGAAATCCAAGCATCTTTGTTATAAGTTCAAAACAGTAGAGCTTTTTTTCATAAAATTTCAAACCGAAAAAATCTGTCAAATTTTAGGAAATAACACAATAGTTTATAGGGTACGTGTGTGTAATTTGGATGATTACACTAAAACTGTTTGCTAGTAAATATTGGATACATTTACAGTGTATATGGTACTTATAGTTTCTGGAAATGTGCGACACATCTTAAAGGTAAGTTTTATGTGAAAATGGTTTACCAATTACATGTAACTTACATCCCTCTTTCATTGATTGTATATTGTTTGACGTCCCTCGAGAAAATTTTTCACTCATATGAAAACGCCACCACTTGCCGGTGGAGAGAGCTGCAAATTTTGTCCTGTACGCGGCACTCGGGGTCATTAAGCAGGGAGATCTTTTTGTGCCAACACCTACTGCGACACAGGACCTCGGTTTATTCGGTCTCATCCAAAGCACCCTCTTTCAATGGATGTTGGCATATGTTTTAGATGTAATTTTGAAAGTGTCAGTGATGGCAGCATTATTAATTTGAGAATGTGTGTATGTATCAAGTATAGGCTACTCTAATCAATCTTCTATAATATAGATTATAGTGTTCTTGTATTTTTTGTAGATTACAGAATGCCTAGGAAGAAGAGCTGGAAGAAAGCTGCTGCAAAGAAGACAAAATCATGTAAGGCAGATGTGGGTGACAAGTACCCCACAGATGTTGGCCACGTCCAACCATCTGTGCCTCTGGGTGTAGGCCACGTCCTAACACCTATGACATCTGTACCGGCAGGGGTGATCTCTACCACCCCTGTGACAGTGGTCTCTGCGGTTCTCCCTGAGACCACTTTGAATCAGAATTTATCTCAGATTTTTACTCAGAATTCATCTCAGTTGCTTACTCAGAATATCTCTCAGATTACAACTCAGAATATTACTCAATTTACAATGAACAATATTCCAAAAGAAACATCACATGC
Source organism: Saccostrea cuccullata (assembly GCF_032062105.1). Taxonomy (NCBI): domain Eukaryota; kingdom Metazoa; phylum Mollusca; class Bivalvia; order Ostreida; family Ostreidae; genus Saccostrea; species Saccostrea cuccullata. Next base: position 21,234 of record NW_026924738.1, read on the forward strand.
ACTACAAGGTAATTGTATGCATCAGAATTCAGATAATCTAGTGTTTGGGTCTTTCCATCAGGGAAGCATGAGGTTTTCATCATTTTCAAGAGGCAATCAGTGTACATGCAATTCACTTATGATGTTGTCAAATTCATATGAAAATTTTTCTTTCACTAGTTCCTTTTTAGATCAAACTCTGCTCAAGGGAGATAATTTGTACAACACAGTTGTGAAGAATCTGCAGAGTGCTGGAAAACTGAAAAGTAGATTACTTATGTTTGATGAACTTCCAATTCATATTGATTCTGGTGAAAATCACAACATGGTTGATAAGTTTGATACATTGTTTGGCTTATTAGTTACAGATGATAACAAAAATCAAGTTCAATGAATGTCTGCAACAGGCATTGGGATTATCTAGATATGTATTAATAATGATTGGCTCGATATGTTCAGCACTGTACAAAGCTTCAGACAATGATTTTTATTTTTTTGACTCGCATTCTCATGGAGAAAACGGTTTGTCTGATTGTGATGGAAAGTCTCTGATGAGACACAGTTGCTGCTTAGATGATTTGTTGGGGTTTCTGTATGCAATGTATGAAAGTATGCACATTGAGTTTTCAACTGAATTTGAAGTGATGCCTGTTGCCTTTCATACACTTATTCATAGCTTCCCAAGAAATAATCAAAGTGAACATCAATATTGTAGATTAGATCAGTCAACAACAACTGCTTTTACAAACAAACAATCTGTTGGTAGTAATACTGATCACTTAAAAACAGCAGAAATAAAGAAAGATAAAAAGGAGTACATGAGAGAATATATGCGCAACAAGAGACAAGATCTAGAGTTTAAAGAAAGAGAAAGGGCCAGCAAGAGAAACAAGAGACAAGATCCAGAATTTAAAGACAAGGAAAGAGACAGTATGAGAAACAAGCGACAAGATTCAGAGTTTAAAGACAAGGAAAGAGACAGCAAGAGAAACAAGAGACAAGATCTAGAGTTTAAAGACAAGGAAAGAGACAGTATGAGAAACAAGCGACAAGATCCAGAGTTTAAAGACAAGGAAAGAGACAGTATGAGAAGCAAGCGACAAGATCCAGAGTTTAAAGACAAGGAAAGAGACAGCAAGAGAAACAAGAGACAAGATCCAGAGTTTAAAGACAAGGAAAGAAACAGTATGAGAAACAAGCGACAAGATTCAGAGTATAAAGGAAAAGAAAGAGACAGCAAGAGAAACAAGAGAAAAGATCCAGAGTTTAAAGACAAGGAAAGGGACAGTAAGAGAAACAAAAGACAAGATCCAAAGTTAAAAGACAAGGAAAGGGACAGTAAGAGAAACAAGAGACAAGATCCAGAGTTTAAAGATAAGGAAAGGGACAGTATGAGAAACAAGAGACAAGATGCAGAGTTTAAAGACAATGAAAGGGAAAGTAAGAGAATTAAAAGGCAAGAAGAAGAGTACAGGCATGGCGAACAAATAAGAGATTTAATGAAGAAAAAGGAAATGAGACAAAATCCTAACCAATTAGAAAAAGAGAGATTGAAGAAGAAAGAAAAGAGAAAAAATGAAGAATATAGAACATCAGAAAATATTGCTGCAAAACAATCAAAAGCACACTCACGGGATAATTTTGACTATATTGAAACTGAAAAACAAAGATACAGAAAACGTAAATTTGGAGTTGATGCAGTGGAGTGTGTTGAAAATTTTCACAACAATGTAAGATTGGGTCCTGTGTTTGTATGCACATGTTGCCAACAGACATGGTTTCATGAAAGTGTATCAAATGTCGATAATATTTTGTTGGATGCTGAAATCAAAAGAAAGTATCTTACTAATACAAAGTCTGTAAATGGGCAGGAATGGATATGCAACACTTGCGTTACAAAACATTACTGCACAGAAAAGGACATAAACCAATTGGTGAGACAAGTTAGTTATCAAATCACATATTTATTTTAAAATAATGAATTTATGTAAGGAAAATAAAATCCTCAATATGTTTAACAATAATATGAATGGATTTTTTTTATTATATAAAGTTTCCAATATTGTTTTGATTTTGAGTAAATTCATTTCTTACCTTTTAGTTGAATCTTTTTTTTGAAATAAATATGAACTGTGCGCACTTATCAAACTTCTAATCATTTGAATCAGCAATGAATGTATTGACGTGAAAGTTTTCTATTCTTTAAACAAAAATGAGTTAATAAAAATGATTAGACCAGTTGTCTTAAACAAACTTGATGTCCCTCTCTGGAGCAATGTGAAGACTGATTCATATATTATTTAGAAGATCATCAATTACCTGCATACATATAAAAATTCATAGAAATTATTATAATTAGGTTACTTTGTTCTTGTTTTAGCCCTAAAACATTCATTATCATTGGAAGGTAACTTCTGACAGTTTGTATTTTTCAAATTTGAATACATATCATGTTTTTCTTAACAATGTAACAATCACTTGTAGTGGATATTTTCATATCAATAGAGTTTAAAAGATAGTTTTAAACAGTGTAGAATTTCATAATCCCTGGAAAAATATGTTGTGTTTGCAACTCCATTTACAACATTCCTTTACAGAATACTGCCTCTCTGGAAATTTTTATCTCATGAAGGAATCTTAAGATACAGTATTTCTCAAGAACATTATATACTTGTTTTTGAATTCATTTCATTTAAAGAGATTTTGGAGTCACTCTTTACTTGAATGCAGTTTCAATCCATTCTGCATTTAAGATTTGATTTAAAATACTTTTTTTATTAGATCTAATATAACATTATCAATTTAAAATCATAATTCATTGTATGTTTGCAACAGTCATCAAAAGTTACATTTACTTTAGTAAAATTGAACCTCTCAATAGGAACAATTACATAATCTGAATATTTCTTCATTTAACATTCACTAAGTGCTATTTCAGTTTTCATGCAATTTTCAATTTCTACAGCATTATTTTTATTGTGATCACCTTAATATTTTCTAATGAATTGAAAATTTAATCCTTTCCTTCTAATATAACAATGGTCAATGGACTGCCTAAAGGTAAACCTCCTCTTTTAACTTACATTTTCCTTTAAAGTCTGAAAAAATGGATCACTATAATTTCTCATGACTGCTTTAAACAAATTAAAATTGAAAGATCTTAAGTTCTTATTCCATTTTGAATATTACCATAAGTTTGGAAAACTGATTCTTGCAGGTACTCCAATATAAATGTTACTTTTAAAAATTCTTTAATAATGTTATATTCAAAGTCAGAAGTCTGTTGACATCATATAATTATTCATTTTCCCGTTGCAATCTTTCCAATTTTCGCTTTCGTTATGTATAGGAAAGATTTACTATTGTGAACTTAAAAATACAGTGTATTTTGTATCTTTCAAAATTACTT